>NC_081416.1:130426236-130616236 GCF_949786415.1 Peromyscus eremicus | reverse complement strand
AGTCATGAAGTGATACCAAAGGTGGGATGGAAACCAAGTGGGATGATGAGAGCGGAGGCTGGGAAAGTGGGCAGGGTTACACAGAGAGACCCGGAAGTCATGCCCGGAAGTCATGCCTGTCTTCCTTAAAGATGATGAAGAGACGACTATGGTTGCTTATGGGAACTGAGAGCTGACTGTCTGGAAGATGCACCCAGGCCATGGCTGTGGGGTCAAGGCCTAAAATCTCAAGACCTACCTCCCAGCTCTGTGCCTTCTAGCTCCGGTCCCGTGGTAGCTGGCAGTCAACACAGCCCAGCCTCGCTCTCAGGCTCTTCGATGCTCCACCCCCTTTCATTTCTGCCCCTGCCCTCCTTCACTTCCACCCTGCTCCCTCACTCTCAAAGAGGCTCCAGCTAAAATCCCCCCAGATTCACCACAGTGGGACAATCCTCCTGTCCTTGTACTTCCTCTTTCCATATTCTCACACAATCAACCTCTTCCTCGGCTTTCTGGTAGATAGTTTAGAAAGCCCTCCGTGAATTGCCTCTGTTAGAGCGGCCCACTCCACATCTTAAGCTTACTAGTTCCAGAATTGAGTTCAGCATTAAACTTTTAGTTCTGATATTATAAAAGGTATTGACCACAGATAAAAAGCCTGATGCTTGAATCCTACTCCTTAATTTGTGTGTTGAGATCCTAAAGTCCATAGTGGTGGCATTTAATCTGGACTTTGGGAAGTGTCTTAGTTACTCTTTCTCTTGTTCTGGTAAACGCTATGGCCAAAATGACTTGAGGTCAGAGCAGGACCTCAAGGCAGGAACCTGGAGGCGGGAACCAAAACAGAGATCATGGTGCTTACTAGCTTGCTACTTACTAGCTTGCTCCCCATACTTTGCTCAGCTACCTTTCTCAAACTACCCAGGACCACCCCTTAGGGTTGGCACACATCCCCTGATAGGCTGAGCCCTCCCACATCAATCATTATCAAGAAAATGCCCCTATAAGCAATCTAATGAAGGCATTTTCTCAACTGAGTTCCTTCCTCCTGGATGACTCTAGCTTGTGTGAAGTTGACAAAATCCTAACCAGGACAGGAGGTGACTGGGCCATGAGGGTTAAGTCTGCATGCTAACACAAGCCCTGTGGGCTGCCTTATCCCCTGTCTACCACGTGGTCATGCAGTGAGACACTGGCGGCCTGTAACCCCAAAGAGGATACTCTCAGAACCTGACCAGGACCAACTTGACCCTGGACTTCAAGCCTTCAGACCTGGGAAGACACTTGTCCATAATGAAGTGGCAGCTAGAGTCCTATCTGCCTTATTACTTATTAAGCACTTTTCATCTGCTTCAGAATCTGAGGGGAGAAGAAGAATGCTTTATTGGACCTTCCGGGAGACCCCAAAATAAAGGCTCTTCATTTTTTTTTTTTGAGGGGCTACTACCCTTTATGTGCTTTTTCTGTTTTCACCTGTTGCTGATTTGAAGGGCAGAGGAAAGGACTTTCACTTCTGATAAGGAGTAGAAGGCAGCTGCAATACCACTCAATGCTACAGCAAGGAGAGAAAAGAGAGATGCATCAAGAAAATCTTATTTGCAAAGACCTTGGAGGGATTCAGATGTGGGGGAAACCTGATAAGCCAAAAGATGTGACGAAGAAGACCCCTCTCTGGGCTAAAGAGGCAGAGGTTTGCTTGGCTTCCAGTAGAGCGCCCGGAAAAGTCACACTGAGGACTAGAAATAGGCAAGGGGAGGGTGCGTGGAAACCTGAAGCTTACCCCAACCCAGATCCATTCCTCATGGATTGAGGAGCTCAGGTCTACATCCGGGGGTGGGGTGGGGGTGGGGATGTGGGGAGTGAACTTTCTTCTGCACCCTGTAGAATTCTTTTATGCCAAATGTCCAACGTACGTGAAAAATGGTTGAGACATGTAAAAAAGCAGGGAAATGGAGCTGCCCTCTGTATACAGACACTTGTATAGCCCAGGACAATCTCTGTGCTTAACGACTCTTGACTCAACCATTTCTTTACTGTTCCCTTTGTAACATATGCAAAGGCTCCAGGATTAGAGTCCGGATATCTTCATGGGCTCAGACCCACCACCACCGTGTATGACCTCTTGGGACATCAGCAAGACCCAGGGATCCATCCTGGTCCGCCTCCCCAGCAACTGGATTACAGATGTGTGCCACCACACCCGGCTTTTTAAAGTGTGGGTTCTGGGGATCAGAGAGGGGTGAAATGAAAGAGTCAAGAGTGTGTAGACTGTGTACCTCAGTCACTGGAGGGGGAAGGATAGGGACCTCACTAGGTTGGGAATCCCAGAATGCAAGGTGCTAAACTTGTACCCCACCATCCAAAGAAGGCCAGTGTGTCACATCCTGTGAAACACCCAGCCCCTTTCTCAGATGGGTACATGGGCACTGCTATGCTCTATGAAGAGACAGCATTTCTTCAAAGACTCTGAGTTTGCCCACAGTGGTCAGACTTGTAACTACAGTATGACCTGCCCTCCTAGACTGACAAGTCAAAACAGGATTCTTCAGCAAAGGAAGTTTAGTAGAAATTAAAGAAGGTTACATTTCTGCACATCCGAGTCTTATGAATTTTATACCCACTACCAATACCTAGGCCCAAGAGATTTCGTCTCGTCCCCTCTGGGAGTCAATGCCAGCAAGTTTTCCTTGGCTCCTGCAGCTGTTTGCTTCAGATCTGGGTGGGGCCCAGAAGCAGTAGTCACAACTCTGTGGAGGAAACTCCTTCGTACTTCTTCCCTGGGCATGATGCCACACGCACATGTAGTCACTGCCGACAGGCCCGCCCAGGGCCTTGGAAAGCCATTCACCTCCAGAATGTGCAGACCACTTCCCAAACGCCTGCTCTCTCTGCCACCTCCCCTTTACCCAACTTACCCACTTTTTCCTGCTCCAGGAAAAACATTTGGACATTACACACTCCTCCTGCCACCAATAACAGGGGACAGAGGATAAGGGCAAGTCTGTGGTTACCTAGGTGACCTCAGAGCAGTTCAACCATACAGCCAGCCCCTGTTGGGGGGAGGGGGTGTTGGGCTGGGTGTCTGCTGCCAGTCTGAGGAAATTGGCCCCCGTGGCACCTGGGAATGGTGCCAGGGATTTGAGAGCTCAGAGCATCTATGGGCTTCACATCTGTGTTCCCAACGCTTCTCTGCCCTTGACCAGCTGGGGCTCTTTGAAGGCACGGCCGGGTATGACTAGTGTGAGTCCTCCTAGCTTGTCTGTTCTTGCTCTCCATCCTCCTGGAGCGTCTCTCCACGTCCCTTTGGCCTTCAGCCGTGTTGTGGAGGTCAGAGGTTCACATGGTTCAGGCCGGGAGTACTGATGAGTCCAAAGTAGCACAATTCTACAGACAAAAATTGAGTCAGAGATGGACTCTGCTTCGCTCACGTTTTCTCAGAAATCTCAGACACGAGCATGCCCCTGGACCCCGCGACACTGGTGTTGGCCCCCCTTTCTCTTTTCTCCCACCCTCAAGGCAGAAAGGACAAAATGGCACCCCTCCTTCCCCAAGCCCTTCCCCGCTGGAGCCCTTGCCCTCTTCTGTGCTGGCTCTATCTTTTACATCCTCCGTTGACTTTGCTACTGCCCCTCACTTCTTGGGTCCCAGCCTCGCATATACTCATGATACAGAGATGGCCTTTAGAGCCTGTTCTGGGAGTGGGGATTTGGGCAAAGGCATTGGTGTATCCAAGCCTCATCCTTGCAAAATCTGCTAAGACATGGCTGGACCCACTGGAGAGGGGACCGAAGACCTGGTGACCCGAGTTTTGACCAGCGACACCTTTGTTTCTATGAAGAAGAGAGGGGCGATGCCCACGGTTCTGAGGTAGGCAGGCTCGGGTCCCTACGGCCCGGAGGTTTGCTTCTTTCTCCTAACGCTCCTTCCCTTCTCTGACTCTCATGTCCATCCGATGCCCTGCCCACTGGTCCATCCTCTGCCACCAACCCCATGTCCCTGCCCTGTGTACGTCCCCACCAACAATCTCCGCTGTGATCTCGGGGCCAGTGTGGACACTCTGGGCCCCAGCAATGGATTTCCTAGGAGAGGCAGGAATCACATAGGGGCAGTTGGTTATTCCTGGATGGGGTGGGCCTCGGATAGGCTGCTTTAGAGGTCAAGAGAGAGTTCAACGTGAGTGTGGTTAGCCTTTGTCACTAGGAAGGCCAGGGAGCTGGCAAGTGGGGGATGGGGAGGAAGTGGATGGTGTTGGTGATGCTGAAAGTAGCTGGGGGCTTTTGCCTGTTTATTTTTACTTTTTTTTTTTCTATTGTGCTTTGAAGATACAATGTCCTTAAGAGTCTCACATGTTTGAATACTCCGTCTCCAGGGGTCATAGGCCTTGAGACAGGAGCTAGCGGAAGGAAGTGGATCCTTGGGGGCAGACCCCCTCCTTGACCTCTCTCTTCTTCCTGATTGCAGATGTTATGTGACCAGCCACCTCACAGGCCTGCTCCAATGTCTCCCTTGGGGTGATAGATTATGTCCCTTCTTAAACTACCAGCAAAATGGAGCCTTCTTCTCGAATACTTCTTGTCACATCAAACAACTCCTTCATATGTCTTTAAGAATGTCCCCCCTTTAAAGTAGGGCATTAGAGGCCTATGGGTGTGCCTCAGTCAGTAGAGTGCTTGTCTGGCAAGCATGAGGCATAGGGTTTGATCTTGAAGACTGCATCTATCAGTGTGGTGTGCATATCTGTGATCTTGGCACTTGGGAGGTGGACAGAAGGCTCAGAAGTCCAAGAGCATCCTTGGCTCTATACTGAATTTGAGGCCAGCCTAGAATACCTGAGAATATGTGGGAGGGAGGAGAGAGAGATTGGTTCTCATTAGAGAGGCCTTGGCCCCTCAGACTATAGCTTCGAGTACGCACATCAGGCAAGCATGTCTGCTCTAACTAGCTCCATTCTTTAAATTCCTGAAACAGGAAGGCCAGACAAGAATTTTCTTTCCTTCCCTAGAGATCAAATCTGTGCCTTCGCTCAACATATACGAGGGTGTAGATACTTATCTCTGGTCCACTTTTAAGTTCTGGGGTGAGGTGTAGAGACTCTCACCCAGCAAGGACCATGCAGTGCCTCTGCCTGTCTGGATGATTGGAGATACCACCCTGCCCCTTCCCTGCCTCATTGTCTTACCTGTGAGGCAGGACTTAGAGCAACATTCTAGAAAGTGTCTAGAATGTTTATGGGAACATGCATTGCTAGTTCTGCATACTTGGATGATTCCTGTGTGGGGCATTGTTCTAATTAATTTAATCTTTGCATCTGCTCAGGAAGTAAGTTCTATTATATCCATGTGTACAGAGGAGCAAGCTTAAGGCCAGGGAAAGAGACACAGGGCATTTTCAAAGTCACATGGCACCTATGTAGCAAAAGGGGGATCCTAACTCAGGCAGAATTCAGGGAGCTCCTGCTATGTTCAGATGGCTCAGGCAGAGAAGCAGATACAGGAACCAACCCCCAATGCCTGCAAGGGCCACATGGAACACAATTATGACCTCAAAGCATCAGTCACCCCAATATTTCAAGAGAAGCTGGGCATCTGGATGTTTACTTAACATTACCAATTTTGAAATGTCAAACCTTTTAAAACTTTCTGTGAGGAAAACATAAACAGCACACCATTATCTCCAGGCCATCTCTGGCTTATGGGTGGTCTGTCCATGGCATTCTTGTGACAGCCCAGGAAGGTTGGTTTAATCTCAACCAACGCTCCGTTGGTCGTGGCTGCCTGGAGAACAATGTTGAGGAGGATTCAGAGTCTGGCTTCCCTAAGAAAGACTGTGGCAATCCATTGGCAGTGTCTGCTATGGGTGTAGCCTGGGAGAATTATATCATCTATGCCGTGCATCTGCTCCAATGGCTTAGATCCTGTACTGGTGAACTAGCGGTTAAATCCATTCATCCTGGTTGCACTGGCCTCTGGGCCTGAGAAGAGCCAAAGGTGGTGGCAGCCTGGGGAAGAGGTCTCGGTCCAGCTCAGCCTCCAGCTAAGGCTCCAGCACCAGCATAGTTCAAGCAGTGGTTCTAGCTCCTCCTCTGCATCCAGTCACTCAGGAAGCTCCAGCACATTCCAAAGCTCCAGTTCTGGTAGTTCCTCGGCTCCCTGAGCATAGGCATGACAACAGGCAGCGTGGTGCCCCAAATCTAAACCACCTAAAAGAGATGAAAAGGAGAGGAAAGGGTGGGGCCCTTCACCTCACCTCACCCAACTGCACACTGGGGGGCTCCCCAGGAATGTGATTTTCCACGTATGGGAAAATAAAAACGATTGACATGCCTGTAGAAAAGATGCATCCTCATCTATCCAAAGGCTATGCATATGTGGAATTTGAGAACCCAGATGAAGCGGAGACACATGGATGGAAGGCAATTGACGGCCAAGAGAGCGTGGCTACCGCCGTGTTGTGCCCCCACACCCCTACCCTGGCCTCCGCCACACCTCGGCCGTTCAACCCACCCAGGAGAATGCTTCCACAGCTCCCCATGTGGTGCAGGCCACCCTCACGAATGATGATGAGGTCTCCATCTCCTGATCTCCCCACCACAGGAGCCCCTCCAGCTCCAGATCCTCCCCACAAGCAGGAACATCGATGCATACCTCTGTAACTTAAGTTCCTCCTGCTCAGTTTTGTCATTTCTCTAGACAGATGAGGATCTGTAGGGAAGGATCCTTTATCGGGGACAGGCTTTGAAGAGAGCAGTTGAGATATTTCCTCTGCAGGAGGAGTCTGGCTGCAGAGGTACTGTTGATTCAGGAATGCGCCCTGTAGTTTTCTGGCCAGAAAGTTTACCCTTCCCAGTTCTTGAGAGTCTGGCTGGTAGCAGAGCCAGCTGGGACAAGCGAGCCTCCATATGGCATCACACTGTTTTCCACAGATGACCTAGCACCAGTCAGGCAACCCAGTCATGCCTTTGCTGTTGCTGGGCCACATCTGCAGAAAGGGGACCAAGCAGCTGTGCTGTTAGGCCTGACCATGTACCCTGCTGAGTTCTCTTCAAGTTCTAGGGTTAAACACCTTTGAAGGGCTCCTCCACCCCATAAAAGGTTGTTTTTCCCTGTCCCCATGTCTCTGTCACTCTCTGAAATCGGTGAGCCAGTTCTCCAGGGTCCTTGTGGAACCTACCCCCGGTCCCCACCATCACCATTCATGGCTCAGCCTGGCAATTACTCTTTGCTTCTCTTTGCTTTAATGTGCAGCCGGTACTGTAAAATTCGTTTTGCGTTTTATAACTCGGTAGCATTTTAGATAAGGCTGTGTTTGCACTTGGGTAAAGTGAAAGGATTGTGTTGAATAAGCCTAGAATTGGAGTGAAAAATAAAAGCCCATCCATCGAGACTCTGATTTAGTGCCTCTGCTCCAGCTCCCCTCCAGTCCCGAGCCCCTTCAGAGAGAACAACTGTTCAGGGCGCGGCAGGTTCCAGGAGCCAAGCACAGCACACATCTGACCATGTCAGCTTCCTCTAAGCAGGAATGAGAAGTCCTGTGATCTCCAGTGTTGCTACAAGAAGCCCACTCTACCCAGGCGTTTTATGGCTCCTCGAGGCGTCAGTGGTGCCTGGCGAAGGGCCATCGTACAGTGCACATTATTTTCACTTGGCAAAAGATTCTTCCCTGAGGTGCCTGCTGCTCTGCTCTGCTTTCGTTTCCACCTCTGACAAGGGCCTTGGGTCTCCACCAGAGGCTGGCTTTTCTCCATGGGGAAATTCTCAATCCCCTTTCTGGGGCAACAATCTCACGAGATTTGGGCACACCCTTCAGTCTCTCTCCTTGTCCTAATTTGCTTAAAAATGCATTTTCCCCAACGAAGTTAGTCTTGCCTTGGAGCAGTTCTCACATCAGCTACCAGCAGAAAACTGAGCTCCAAGACCGGAGGGTTTCTGTGAAGCCACACAGAGACCACTCTTGAGACAGACACCTCAGATGGGTGACGCTTCAGACATCACGGTGGTCTCCCCCACAGGCTGGTATCTGCCCTGGCTGTAGCCCTGCTTGCTGAGTTCTGTTAGTGCTTAATCTGATCGCTGACTTTCCCTGTTTATGAAATGGATTTTCTTAGCCTCACAGTGAGTTCTCAGAGAGCACACCCTGCTTATGCTTCTCCATTCGCTCATTCGCCAGATTCTGGAACCCAGGGCTGCAGCCCAGGGCAGCACAGTGTCTACACTCTTGTCTCTCCTTTTGAATATGCACCAGGGGCTCTTCATAAACACTCTGATTCCATGCTAGGCGTGGCCTCCCTCATGGAACTCACCCCAGCTTGCATAGGCTCCATGCATTTGGAGGTTCCCTTTTCTAGCTGTGCCGACACATGCCCTAGAGAGAGACCACAGTCACCAGGCCTAAGCATTGCCATTGAACCTGGGCAAGGCGCAGCGCCTTCCTAAATCCCTTTCTCCATCAAAGTAGACATTTGATCTCTACATCAGGGTGCTGTGAGTAGGGAGCGAGGTGAGACACCTCAGCATGATGCAAGTGTCCTCTAGTTTTATGCATAACCATACTCAGAAAGAAATGTTCAAGATTCTCTATCCACCCCTTGCAAACTTTCTGTATTGCCCCGATTCTTCCAAAAATCTCCTTTCCCTGCAGATGAGAAGATGTAAAATATAAACATGGACCAATGACTCCAACTTTTGGCTTTGGATTTTCAAAATCCGTTTTTAAATCACAGAGGAGAAAAGTAATCTTAGGAATCTGGGTTTTTTTCTGTACAAAAATTGGACTTTTTTGAGAGAGAAAAGAAAAAAAAGATTTACTGAATTTCAGAGAGAAACTAAGTTGGGGCATAAGGTTTATTTCTCAAAAAAATGAGAAGAGCTGGGCAGTGATTGTGCACACCTTTAATCCCAGCACTCGGGAGGCAGAGCCAGGTGAATCTCTGTGAGTTTGAGGCCAGCCTGGTCTACAGAGAGAGTTCCAGGACAGCCAATGCTACACAGAAAAATCCATCTCAAAAAAAAAAAAAAGGGGGGGGTGGGGGGGGCAGTGTACCATGTAGACAGACCCAGCTTGCTGAGGCTCAGGGGGAAGAATGGCTGGCAGAAGGCTGCTGTTCTCTGTCCTGCCAAGACAGGTCAGGTTCTAAGGAAAAGAAAGAGCCCTCTAGATGAGTTTGGAGAAACCTAAAGGTAGGGGGAAAATTTCATCAGATGCCTGATGGAGAAGCAGTTGAAGAGACCTGGGTGCAAGTCAAGCAGAATGATGAAGCCTTGTCAGGGTCTCCTATAATCCTGCAGACACTGGGTGGAGAGCCCTCACTCTCTGTTCCCCTGAGATGAATATGGCCTGAGTAGAACACGGAAGGCAGTGGGCCTTCATTACCACACAACAAGAAGATGCAGTCACCTGTGGCCAGATGGGCTGTGTAAACTGGCAGCTGCATGAGGATACGCTCAATCTCATAGACACTGACAATAGCAAGCTCTGTGGTTTCAACAAATGCCAGGTTTGAAATGTATGTTGGTAGCTAAGGCTGAACATTATATATCTCAGTAGAGATCAGCACTGAATGATTGTTATAATCAGGATAGGATGGGCCCTGCTGCAGTAACAAATAAGCCCCAAATCTTAGTAGCTCAGTATGTGAAAGTGTTTCCTCTTCATTGTGCTATGATCCATTGCTCATCTGAGAGTTTTCTGAATAACCCCCTTCTAAACAATGATGGAAGGATCCCAGCTGCTCAGTGACTGTTAAACACCCTCATATGATTCCAGGTCACCCAGTTTGTGATGTTTTGTTAAGCAACCCTAGAAAACAAATAGAATTAGTATGTAACAAATTTAACTACCCAGAGGTCTCCATGCTGTGAGGAAGCCCAGGCCACATATAGATCCATCATCTGTAGCTGAACCAGCTGAATACCCAGGACCACCCACTAGACATCTGAGCCAAGCTGCCTGCAAATAATTCCAACCCCAGCTGTCAAGTCATTATCCATCCCATTGCAAATGCTCACAAATGAGACCCAAGTACCATGATGCAAGCAGCATCCTACACAATCTGCAGCCATGATAAACAGGTGTCCCACCCCATCGAGTTGAGGCGCTCTGAAGCAAGAAGGATGTGCTCACAGCTAATGATGTCCAAAGCCAAGTTCTGAGCCCAGTTTCTCCATCTCCAGAACAGCCCACTCTCCACTACCTAGTGCAGGCTCCACAATCTTTCTGTCTTAGAGGGTGCCAGGTAAGATCTTGGCCGAGTCTTGTCATTGGGGAAGCAGGGCTGGTGCAGACAGGTTAGATTCTAGTTAGGTACCACTTTGTGTTTGGGGAAACCATCTCCCTTGTAGACCTTCTTTGAGCTTGGAGTATGGGCCAGGATCCTGAAGGTAGCCATTGAGTCTGGCACTGGCCAGGAGAGCTGACTGCAGCCCCCTTTTCTGGATCTGAGCTAATTTCCTTCTAGGTCTGAACACTTAGAGAGGGCTAGAAACTGTAGGCTTTGCTTGAATTAGTTCCCATGGTTATTTTGCTATTAGGTTCAAATATCATTAGCGCTGCTGGGAGGCAGAATATAAGCTGGTGTCTAGTTGCCTAAGTTTAAATTCTAGCTGTATACTTGCTAGCCATGTGACCCTAGGGAGTTGCATAACCTCCCCAGACTGTTTATTCACCTGCAAAAATGAGAAAATATGAACATCCAGAGGACCTCAGGAGCCCACCCAAGACATTATCAGGTGAAATATCAAGTAGGAGACAACCCAGCACATAGTCAGTCCACAAGTAGGTGCCATCCGCATCAAGAGGTGTTTCGTTTCCTTCATTGCAGATAACTTGTCTACCTGGAAGCTTCCTTGCAAGGGGCAGGGGGCGGGGGAATCATTTAAAATAAACCCGAAGATGTTGGGCTGTTTCAAAGGTGAGTTTTGTTTTATTTTAAGGATTCCAGATAGACTTCAGTAGCATTTTTATTACTGGTTTTATTGTTCCAAACAGACTCAAAAAAAAAAGTACCTCTGAAGCTCCAAAGGGTAGCAATTAGGGCCTCTGGTGGAAGCTGTCACGGTCGTGAAGTCTTAGGAATGGACTGAGCTGTCCCACTTCAGATATTGTGGCCACTGTCTCCGAGTGTCTCCTACCAGGCCTAGGCAGGCGTGGTAGAGATTGCCATGCCTGCCACCCTGAGGGTTTCCAGAAAGAGACGAGATAGGGTGACTCAAAGGGAGCCATCACCTCCCGACCCACGCTCCTCATGAAGGCTGCACCCAGGCAAGCCTCTTCCACCTGATATAACACTGAAGCACAGCTCAGAGCCCTGAGATGCTCACAGCCTCTTTCCCCAGCACTGGCCTGGAGAGCTGACTGCAGCCTGCTTTTCTGGATCTGAGCTAATTCCCTCCCAAGCCACAGCCAGCCCTGCAGCAGCACTTTGTCAGAAGCAATCTCCAGGCTTGTGGCTGGCTGGCAGGTTGCATGCTGGCTGCAGGGTCTTCAGCCCGCTCCCTAGCCCTGCAGGGCAAGGCTTGGCCAAATATTTGGCTTGATCCTGCTTTCTGATTCACCGTGTGCAGAAACCTCTGTAATTTCATCTACTGTGTGACTCAGAACAGAGCTGAGCACAAGTGCTGTGCACCGGAGGCCAAAGCCTGCAAGGAGGCCAGGCCTGCATCCAGCGCCCACTGTGCCCAGCCTGGCCTCCTGGGCTGGGTGAGAGGTACAGGCGCTCTTCAGCCTGGCTGGCCAGAGATTAAATCTCTTTAGTCTGAGATGATTAATGGAGCCCCAAACACGCCTCGGCATAGGGTGTAAAATGCACTTTGTTCCTTTTCCAAGTCGTCCCCCCCCACCTCCCTCCCCACCTCTTTTAAATGCTAAATCCATTTGCATCTCATAAATTATATTGGCTCCAAAATGAAGTGCTCCTGACAGCCCCGGGCAGGGTGTGGGTTCTATGGAAGCGCTGCCCTTGTCTCCTCGCTAGGAGACCCTAGGAAAGATCCTGCTTATCTTCTAAGAGAGGAGGGAGGCAGCAAGGAGAGTGACCTAGATTCCAAATCTAAAGACAGGTAGAGCCGGCTCACCCGCCCATCTTCAGTGGGCTGCCAGACACCATTTCGGAAGCATCCTGCAAAAAGGAGGCTCCCTTGTGGCCCATGGGGGACATGGCCATCTTCTTCCTCAGCAAATTAAGAACACACATTGGGTTAATGGGGTCCCTTGATCCTCCTGAGGCCTCTTGGTAATACTGCCCGGGTAGGAGGTAGGAGGTGATTGACAGCAGAGGTGAATCATTTCTTGTGGAGGTAAGGGCAGGGAGGGATGTCTGACCAGGGAATGGGGCGTGGAGGTGCTGTTTCAGACACCAGGGTGTCCAGGAACCCGAGACAGTAGCTTCTCAACCTTCCTTCCGGGCTGCGTGGTGGCACCGGGCAAAGTGACTCGATCTATCTGAAGTTGTTTTCTCGTCCATGTGTTCCTTCAATGTGCATTTCCTGAGCATTCCCTCGGTGTCAGGCCTCGACCCCACCCCCACCCCCATCTTTGAATTCTAGATAGCACACAGCGGACATAACTGCATGTATTCACAGGGTGCCAGGTGGTGGTAAATCCTAAGGTGACAGTGTCGTGCAGGCCAGAGAGCCCTAAGGCCAATGGAAAGCTAGGCAGAGGATGGGGAGATGAAGGCTACAGAGTAAGAGATGGAGGAGCAGCCAGCAATGCGGGCCTGGTGGCGGGCAGGCGGGCGGGCGGGCGGGCGGGCGGGACCTGCAGGGACACAGGAAAACCCACGTGCAGCGCTCAGGGTGAGCTGCTGCTGTCATCATCTGACCGCTGGCTGTGGGGTGTGGGATGACGATGCTAATAGGGAGAAGGAAAAGCCTGGAGGGAAGGTGGCTTGGAAGCCCAGGGTGAATGACATAGCCATATTCAGCTGTCCTCTTCCTGGCTCTCCCTGCACACCCCACCTCCATGCCTCCCCCGCCTCCAAGGCACAGGTGGCTTCGCCATCCCAAAAGGTCAGCAGGCTGGGGTTTCACAAGCCAGCATTCCAGTCCTGCCCCCTCACCCCACCCCTGCACACACACAGGGAGCGGTCAAGCCTCCCAGTTCTCAACCAGGACCAGCTGCCCTGGGGGAACTCCGACCTATCCGAGGCATCAGCTGCTGCCAGAGAGGAGTGGAGCAGGAGAGCGAGGGAGGGGTGAGGCAAGCCTGCCTCTGGCAGCTGTCCCTGCCCAAAGGACCCCAGCCATGCATGGTAAGGGATGGAGGCCTTCAGGGAGGAGAACACCACACACACACACACACACACACACACACACACACACACGCCCCTCACACGCGTAAATGTTTTTGTAATCATCTGCATGTGTGACTTTCCATTTCTGTAGTTTAATTCCCCACATTGTAAGTAAGAAAGCATGCACTGGAAGATGTCCTCAGATCCGATGCCGAGATGCGAAGGGCAGTCTCATGTTTTCAAACTCTGTGCTCTGTGTCCTTAGATCCTGGTCAAGGCACAAGAGGACACCACTGTGGGATGTGCTTGGTCAGGGTGCTGGGGATGGATCTCCAGGCTTTGCCCGCACTGGACTTGTGCTCTACCCCTACGCTCCACCCAGCCCATCCATGCAAGCTTTGAGGACAAATTTCTTTATGATTTATTGACAGGAACCAAAGGAAGTTTTTGTGTTCCTCTTTCATTTTGCTTACCTATTTTATTTTATTTTATTTTATTTTATTTTATTTTATTTTACTGAACCCCACCCCCACCCCGCCTGCCCCATACTAAACGAGTGCTTTACAACCCAGTTCTACCCACAGTCCTCTTTTCCACTTTTCGAGACTGGGTTTCACTCAGTTGCCCAAGCTGGCCTTGGATTTGCCATCCTCCAGCCTCAACCTCCCAAGTTGCTGGGCTTGTTCTCAAGGCTCAGAGAGTGATGAGAAATGGGTGGAGTTTAACCAAAGCCTCCTCGGGCCCTCCCCAAAGAGGGAACCTCGCAGACAGGGTGCCAAGGCCACACTCAGCACTTCTCACCTCTTCCCCTTCCCCTTTCACTTCCGGTCATGATTTGGGATCATGCCCACCTCTTCCAGGGGGCACAATACGCATTCCTCTTCTGGATGGGTGGCCCCCAGGGCCAGGTGGAGTGGTCTCAAACAGGGACTCACTCCGGGTTTGTTCCTTTGTTCCTGTAAGGAAGCCGAGAGAACACTGTAAGCTAGGCTGGGCCCAGCTTGGACAGCATGTCACCAGTGTGCAGACTCAGCTGAGAAATACAATCCTGCCCAGGCTTTCTGTGGGCACAGGCAGTGTGCTGAAAGCCGTCAAGTGACAGTGAGGAAGCCAGCCTCAGCCTCAGCCGCTGTGCCAGCCAGCCAGCCCAGCCCCGAACAATTCCTGTGAGCAGAAATCAGCCCTCCCCGCTCAGTCACAAAAGCGGGGCTGCCTTTCAGATGGGGCCCGGAGGAGAGTGTTTCAGAAATAAAGGAAGTAACCTTTTACATCTTGGGGAAGTTTAAAGATACCCGGAGAATGAAATCTCCGACTCCGCTGTCCTGAAAGCCTGAGGCTGGCCATGATCCTGCCTTTGTTCCCCATCCTTTGTCTTGGTTACATATGCCTGGCCACACTGTACCTGCGGTTTCATTGTCATCCCTTCTGGAAGCAGGCAGGGTATAAATCAGTCAGTGAAAATTTTAAATGTAGCTCTTTGGTCCAGTGTCTAAGGAGACAAAGAAGAAAGGGGGAAGCTTAATGAAGGCCTCTGGAAGCTTGGGGTTTGTGGGGGGCTTCCAATAAAAGGTAGAGCCTACTGTGAGGCCACTCACACCCAACCCAGGGTGGTCCTCTGGGCTCTGGTCACAGTGATTTGTGACCTTGGTGCCCACAGCCCACCAGGGATCATCTGCCCGGTGGCCTTTTATGAGCCTTGGCAGAAAGGCGCAAAAGCCATGGTTAGCAGCTGGCAATGTTCATGTCTCTCCTCCAGAAAAGAGGACGGTGGCTTCGAACAGTCCCGCTAGCTGCTCCTTCTGCCTGCCCCAGGGTCTTCCTGTGGTGCTGCGTGTGGGTCTAACAACATGCGGTGAGGTCTCTTGGGGTCTCCTCTGTGAAGTAGTGTTCAACCCCCCACTTCTGGGCACATGGTGTCAGAAGTGGTTGATCCACGGATGGGGCGGGAGGTGGCTGTAGAGGAAGCTGAGCTGAGAGGTTGCTGGTGAAGGCTCACAGGACTGATGGAGAGGCTCCAAGGCAGGCTTGTAAAATCCTGGCCAAAAGATAGCAAAGGAATGCTTTCTATACTCAGTCAAGTTGGGGACGGGAGAAGAGGGCTGTGCCAAGCTGCCCACCTCCAACCCCTGCACTTATTTGGGAGGGCAGCCACAATGAAAACCTTCAAGAGAAGTCAAGGTCAATGGGCCGTCCTGAGTCATTAGCCACACATAGATTAGTGGGTTAAGACAGAGCTGTCTCGGCAGATGAATTACACGCAGAAGCTGAGTAGGAGTCCTTGGGCCTGACATTGAAAGGTCCAGTTATCAAAGGGAGAGTGATGCCTGCTTAATTTTGATAGGGCTTAATTATTGTGATAAATGTCCTTGGAGTTTAACTCCTTCCCTGCCCAGGGGTATGGACTTTACACTTGTGTCTCCCAAAGAATCATAGGTGGGAACTAACCCAAATGGATGGTATGGGAGGGCACCTTTGGGAGGTGTTTAGGTTCAAATGAGGAGACGAGGGTGGAGCCCATGATGGACTCATAAGAGAAAGTTTAGAATTTTCTCTCTTCCCCATGTGAAGATATAAGAGAAGGTAGCTGTCCTCAAACCAGAAATCTGGTCCCTACCAGACACAGAATCTGCCATTGGCTTGATCTTGGGGGTTTTCCAGCACTATGAGGAAGAAATGTCTGCTCTTTAATTCGCCCAAGTCTGTAGGGTCTTGTTACAGCACCCTGCACTGACAGAGACATAGTTCAAGTTCTCCAGGGAGGCAGACCCAACAGGAAATGTATGAGAATCAAGGGACCAGTGAGATGGCTCAGCAGATATGGGCACCTGCTGCCAATCCTGATGGCCTGAATTCAATCCCCAGACCCACACGGTACAAGGAGAGAACTGACTCCCACAGGTTGTCCTCTGACGTCCACACACACACCAAGACATGTGCATGCATGTGTGTATTCGAGTACATACACACAATAAACAAATAAATATATATGATTTTAAAATACTTTTAAAAGAAGTCATAATATGAGAACTGGCTCATGTGACTCTGCAGGTTAAAATGTACCACAGTCTGCCCTCTGCCAGGTGGGAACAGGAATGCTGGGATAGGATTTACTTTGAGTCTGAAGGCCTGAGAACCAGGGGAGCTGATAGAGTAAGTCTCCCTCAGAGGCCAAGACTGAGCACTGGAGGTGGGAGTAGGCAGAACGAGACAGGGGGAGGCCTTATGCTGAAGGACTACAGATAAGGATGAAAGGAAACTCGAATTCACCCTGCCCTGCCTTTTGTTCAGAGGCTGTCACCATCAGATGCTGCTGCCATGTTGGTGAGGATGGAGAATCTTCACTCTATCTACTGATGCAGATGCTAAGCTCTCCAAAGCATCCTCACAGTCATATCTTGAAGGTTTTACCTATTTTGTGGGCATTCCTTAGCCGAGACACATTGACAGACAAAATTAATATTGCAGACACTGTGTGTCAGAATGAGGTCTATAACCTGACCCGGATATGAGAGGGCTGGTCCCTTTCTTCCCCTGGAGATCCTACCCTGGGATGCTGGGAGATGGTTCACAAAGAGTATAAAGCTATCTCTGTGTGTCTCAAAAGGACACGTCTTCATCATCTGGGCTTGTCTCGAAGCCCACTTCAAATAAGACTCTGAAACTGACTGGAAGGAACTGGGTGTTGTTTTGGAACAAACATATAGTTGAACAATGGCCCCTCAAGAGAGCTGGGAGTCAGGCATGTAAAGTGCCAGAAAATGCAGAACGCTACTCCATCTTTTGAAAAAGCCACTGATGTTTGTGTGTGTGTGTGTGTGTGTGTGTGTGTGTGTGTGTGTGTTCACATGTGTGCCTTTTCATGTGTATAAATGCATATGTATGTGCAAATGTGTGTTGGATGTGTGTGTGTACGTTTGGAGGCCATAGGGGAACCTTAGATGTCATTTTTCAAGCATTGTCTACCTTGTTTTATGAGATGAGGTTTCTTATTGGCCTGGTACTCATCAAGTAGGCTAGACTTGCTGGCAGTGGGCTCCAGGCATCCCCCTGACTCTACCTCTCCATTGTTGGGAGAAAAAGCACATACCCGCATGCCCCTCCTTTTACATGGGCCCTGGGGACAGAACTCAGGTCCTCGTGTTTGCCTGACAAACATTTAACTGATTGTGCTAGATCCCCAACCCCAACTTACGTTCTTGCCTTCTGTCACAGTCAGTTTTTGTCATCATAACACAAATACAAATATATTTCATGTGCTGACTTATTTTATGTCAATCTGACACAAATTGGAGTCATTTTGGAAGAGGGGAACCTCAATTAAAAAAAAATGCTCCCATCAGACTGGCATGTGGGCAAGCCTGTGGTATATCTTCTTTAGTTATACTGAAGAGGTCCAGTTTGCTTGGGCAGTGCCACCTTTAGGCTGGTGGACCAGGATGCTATTAAAAAAAAAAAAAAAAAAAAACAAAAAAAACCAAAAAAACCAAAAAAACACCAGGCTGTGTGAGCCATGAGGAGCAAGCTAGTGAGCAGTCCTCCTCCGTGACCTCTGCCTCAGTTCCTGCCTCCCAGTTCCTGCTTTGAGTTCCTACCATGATTCCCTTCGATGATGGACCATGATGTAGAAGCATAAGCCAAATAAACCCTTTCCTCCCCACTTGCTTTTGATCATGATGTTCATCACAGCAATAGTAACCCTAACTAGGACAGAACTTGGTACCGGGAGTGGAGTATTGTTGTGGCAGACTTGACCGTGTTTTTAGGATGATTGTGGAAGGACTTTGGAACTTTGGGAGAGAAAAGTCATTGAGTGTTGAGACCTCAGTGGGCCATTCTGGAGGAGGCCCACTTGGAGGATAAGGATGTTGAGAACAGTGCCTATGGTGGCCTGGCTTGTGAAGTTTCAGAGGGAAGCAAAGATTCTATAGGATCCATGGTGTCTGGCCAACTGAAGCTGAAGAATCAACCATGATTAGCAAGAGACCAGAACAATTAAAGTAAAACCTTTATTACCTGGGATAATGGATGCTCATCAGCTAGGGCTGAAGAATCTGCTGTGACTAAGAAGAGAAGTCTTCTGGAGGTGTTTCGTCAGAGTTAGCAAATGCAAGCTGTGTTCCAGAGGCTAGCAAGGCCATACCTTGTGCTGGCAGCTGAACCTGGTAGTGTCAGAGTCACCCAGAGGGTACTGGTTGTGAAGACAGGAAGGGGTCATGGAGAGCAGCTGAAGCTTGGCACTGTGTGGCAGGGCAGGAATCTCTGAAGAGAGCCCAGGAGAGGCTACTGGTGAAAGTGCAGTCCAGTTGCATCAAAAGACCCCAGCATTTTGGAAATGCCAATACCATGGGATGACCACCAAGAACAGCAGCAGGGGTGGAGTGGAGGCAGTCAGAGCCTGGAAGACAAGCTGTGTGGCCTGCAGTGGGTGGAGCCAGAGAAGCGACCCAAGCCTGGAAGATTGTGAGTGAATCCCAGATTTGGACATTGAGTTTTTCACGTTGCTGGAGTTCGATTTTTTGCTTTCTTTGTTCAGATGGTGACTGTTCCCCGGTTCTTCCCTCTTGAAGTAAGGAAGTATTTTTGATTTTATAGGAGCCCAGAGTTGACAGATTTTAAACTTA
The DNA here is from genome assembly GCF_949786415.1 of Peromyscus eremicus. Classification (NCBI taxonomy): domain Eukaryota; kingdom Metazoa; phylum Chordata; class Mammalia; order Rodentia; family Cricetidae; genus Peromyscus; species Peromyscus eremicus. The sequence goes on along the minus strand of NC_081416.1, from coordinate 130,597,408 downwards.
AAAAAAAAAAAGAAAGAAAAAAGAAAAGGAGATTTTGGAGTTTTACAGAGACTTTGGATTTTAAAAGACTGGGTGTTTTTAAAGAGACGACTTTTAAAGTGTTTGAATTGTAAGGCTGTGAGACTTTTTAAGTTTGTAAAATGTTTTACTTTGTGATGTCTTTATTAATTTGTGATCTTGGGAATGAACAAGAAAGGAAAGGTTGTGAACTAACAGTGATGTGTTTGTGTGTCAAGTTGATAAGGAGTCAGCTGTGCTGGACAGTTTTATGTCAACTTGACACAAGCTAGAGTCATCTGAGAGGAGGAAACCTCAATTGAGAAGACACCTCCATAAGATCTGGCTGTAGACAAGTATGCAGGACATTTTCTTAGTGATTGATGGGGGAGGGCCCAGCCCATGGTGTGTGGCACCACTCCTGGGCTGCTGGCCCTGAGTTCTATAAGAAAGCAGGCTGAGCAAGTCACGGGGAACAAGCCAGCAAGCAGCACCCCCTCCATGGCCTCTGCCTCAGCTCCTTCCTCCAAGTTCCTGCCCTGTTTGAGTTCCTGTCCTGACTTCCTTTGATGATGAACAGTGATGTGGAAGTGTAAGCCAAATAAACCCTTTCCTCCCCAAGTTGCTTTTGGTCATGATGTTCTTTGCAGCAATAGTAACTGTAACTAAGACACCCAAGGAAGTCAGTCCCTAGAATCAGAGAAGAGATCGAGGTTGCTGAGTGACCACAAATCAACAGGTTCCCATACCTAGGCCTCCTTGCTCTGGCCAAAAATGCTTCTCAGATGTACTTCAAATATACTTTGCAAAATATTTCTCCAGTTCACACTTTCTTGCCATTCCCCGGGCTGCTGCAGGAACAGCTAGCCCTGCAGCCCACTCCACCTCTTCCCCTTTCTCTCATCCAGAAGCACACAGTTGTTTCTGACTCTCATGCAAGACTCCTTCACAGTTCTCAATGACCCCCAGTGGAGTGTCCAAGGGACCCAAGGCTATGGCTCGGCATCCCGCATCATGTAGGCCAGGCAAGCTGGCTGTAGGAGACCCTCTGCATCTAAGCCATTGTCCCATCTCTTAGGAAGTCACCTCCCTGTTACCTTTCACTCCTATTTATCCTTTTCCAAGTCACACATGGCCTCTTTCCCATGGCTTCCCCAGATTCCCAGCAGTCAAGGGCTCCCTGGGCTGTGATTTCAGGACCACACCACATCCTGGTAACTCGATGACCGTGGGTCTCCTGCCTGGATGGTCCAGACCCTGGGAGGCAGGCGCAGCGTCCAAAGCCTCAGACATTAGCTAGATGTCCCTTCCAGTCTAGGTCTCCCAGCCCTGCTGTAGACATCACCAGGAGCCAGGGAAAACCCCAGCCAGGCCTGTTTCCGGCTCTCCACATCCGAACAGGTCTTCTTTGCCCTCGCTTCTTCCTCTCCAGAGAGTTCCTTATCTGTAGCCCCCACCCACCCCAGTGTGAGCTGGAAGAGGCCCCTGCCGGCCCATTTCCTGCCTCAGCCACTCTGGATCTGAGTCAGAGGGCCGGTGTTTGAAACCAGGCTCTGAACTTCTTCCAGCTATGTGAATGTGGCCATTGTTTCACTGCTACCGAGCCTTCGCTTGGCCTCTAAAACGAGCTGGTTTCGTTGCCGTTGCTTGTGTGTTTTGTTAAAACTAAAAGTGTTCCTTCCAACCCATCCCCTTCCCCTGAAGAGTCTCTGTTAACTCTTTCCAGTGGACCTGGCTTGGCCAGAGCTGTTCCTGTCTGAATTTGCAAACACATTTAAGGTCGACATGCTGTAGCAAGAACCCCACACGAGTGCTCTCCTGTGCCTCGTGGATTCCTCAAGGACTCCTTTGCTTCGTCTCGTGGGGCGCTCCCAGCCATTGCTTGACTTACAGGGTAGAGATGACCTGCAGGTCAGTTAGCTGATCTCCAACAACAGTCATTTCAATCGTCCGGGGAGATGGCTCAGTGGGTAAAGATTTTGAATCAACCCTGATGACTTGAATTCCAGCCTCAGAATTCTCATGGTGGAAGGTAAGAAATGACTCCTTTAAGTTGTCTTTTAACCTTGACATGAATGCAGTGGCAAGCATGTGCCTACACACACACAAACGCATGCATATATTAAATGTAATAGAAAACATGCTGGGCCAAAGAGATGCCTTAGTGAGTAAAAGTACTTGCCATGTAAGTCTGATGACTGAAGTTTGATTCTTGGAACCCGTGTAAGAATCCTGGTGCAGTAGTACACATCTGTAATCCCAGTGACCCTGTGGTTGGGTGGGAGGCAGAGACAGGAGCACTGGCCAGAATCTCCAAGGCCACCTAACCTGGAGTACCTGGAGTATACAGTGCATGGGTGGAAACAAGATAGACCCTGCCTCAAAACAAAATAGGAGAGAGCCAACTCCCTGAAAGTTGTCTTCTGACCTCCACACACACGCCACCGTGTGCCTATGTATGTGAGCACACACACGCCACCGTGTGCCTATGTGTGTGAGCACACACACGCCACCATGTGCCTATGTGTGTGAGCACACACACGTGCACTTAGTCAACTAACTAACTAAATAAATGAAAAGCCAGTTTGATGAAAGTTTTTACTTTGTGATCATTGTAGATCTGCCAACAGCTGTAAGAAAAAGCAGAGAAACATCACATACCCCTTCCCTAGTTTTCCCACTGGTAAAATCCTCCAAAACTATACACAGTTTCACAACAAGAAGATTAACACAGAAACAGTCAAGAGACACCCACAATATCCCATTGGCTGTTTTTAAGATATAACTAGCTCCCTACCAGTCTCAACCCCGGCTCCCTACACTCCATTCCTCACCCCAAGAAATGAGGAAGATGATGCTATTTCTATAATTTTGATACTTTATGAATGTCATGCAAATGGAGTCACACAGCACAGCACGTAACATTTGGGGACTGTCTTTTATCTCAGCACAGTTCCCTGCAGATTTACCCATGTGGTATGTATAACAGTTGATTCCTTTTCATTGCTGGCTAATAGTCTTTGAAATGGATGTACCATAGTCTGTTTAACCACTCACCAATGGAGAATACCTGGTTTATAAAACTGCTGTAAATATTTGTGTGCTGATTTTATGAGACTATACTGCTGTGGGATGGTCTGTATGTCAAGTGTGTTGCTGATTGGTCAGTAAATAAATCACTGATTGGCCATTGGCTAGGCAGGAAGTATAGGCGGGACAAGGAGAAGAATTCTGGGAAGTGGAAGGCTGAGGGAAAGACACTGCCAGCCGCCACCATGACAAGCCACATGTGAAGATCCCGGTAAGCCACGAGCCATGTGGCAAGGTATAGATTAATAGAAGTGGATTAATTTAAGCTGTAAGAACAGTTTGTAAGAAGCCTGCCACGGTCATACAGTTTGTAACCAATATAAGTCTCTGTGTTTACTTGGTCAGGTTTGAGTGGCTGTGGGACTGGCGGGTGACAGAGATTTGTCCTGACTCTGGGCTAGGCAGGAAAACTCTAGCTACACTATACATTTTCTTTCTCTAAAATAAAAATCCAGGGTGCAGTGTTGGGTCATGTGACAGTTGCATGTTATGTTAGTTTACTTTTTATATATTAAAATGTTTAATTAAGTTTATTTTTAAACAGATACAAAAAACATAAAAAACGTACATATTAGTGGATACCATATATGATCTCAATACCTATTTAAATTGTACAATGGTCAAATCAGGTAAAATATATCTATTTAATCAGATATTATTTTTAGGGATAAAAACACCCCAAATTCTTTCTTCTAGCTTTCTGAAACATACAGCATACTATCAACATGTGTGGGGACCTACTGTGTGGTAGAGCATCAGCACATCAGAACTCCCTGATGCTATGCAAGAGTAACTTCGTGCCCACTGATCTCCCTTTCTGTCTTCCTCTCTCCACAACTTCTGGTGACCCCATTGTCCTCTCGATTTCTATGAGTTCAACATTTTATATTCCACATATGAATGAAACCATGCAGGTGTCTTTCTGAACCTGGTGATTTCACTCAACAATACCTCCTGTTCCATCCATATTTCTTTTTCCAAAAGAAGCCTGCCTAGTTGTATACCAGGCTGCTTTGCAGCCTGGCTGAGCCCTTTACCCCTCTACTACAGCGCATACCAGCAATCCAGTTCCTCTGCTGGCATTTAGCACCATCCTTATCCCTATGCAGAGAACTGAGTGTAGGTCCCCACCTTTAATTTGATCCATCCTGATAGATATTGTACTGGAATTTCATTGTGATTTCTCTTTTCATGTCCCTAACACCCAATGTTGGAGCCCATCTCTTTATGCTATCTTCTGATTGGCTTTTTTTTTTTTTTTTTGGTTTTTAGTTCCTCTGCCTCTACATTTTGAGATGCCGTTACATATTCTATATACAAGTTGACCCTGAGATAAGTGTTTCACAAGGATTTTCTCCCAGTGTTGCATGTCTTTTCACCCACAGCAAAATCTCGTAGGAAGTTTTAAACTTTAATGAAGTCACATTTATCAGGTATTTCTTTTGATGGGGTATGCTGTTGGTATCTTGCCTGGGAACTCTTGGTTCAACCCTAAATTCCAAAAAAGTTCTCCTATATTTTTTTTCCTAAAAGTTTTACAGTTTTACATTGAAGTTCACAGTCCATTTTGGATCCTGTGTGAATTAGATGAGGAATTAGGTCAAAGGTTACTCTTCTGCCCACAGGCATCCAATTGCTCTAGCACCATCTGGTGCAAAGGCTCATCTCCCCACTGAATTGCCTTATGCCTTTCCCGGCTATCAGTCGGGCATTTTTGTGTGGGTCTATTTCTGGGTTCTCTGTTCTATTCTATTGATCTATGTCTGTAACACTTTGCCAACACCACTCTGTACTGTTGTAACTAGATAATAAGGCTTGAAACTGGGCAAGCTCTCCTTTCTATATATTAAAAAAAAAAGTTTAGGTATTTGAATTAATTTTCTTTTCCATATAAATTTAGAATGAATTTATTGATCTCTATAAAAAGCCACTGGCAACATTTTTATAGGAACTATGCTAAGGTTGTCTATCAGATAGGGAAAAGTGAAATACTATAATCATGCTTTGTTTCTTCTGTGTTTTAGATCTTTGGTTTCCTTCATCAGAGCTTTGTAATTCTCAGCCCACAGTTCTCATATGTCTCATGAAATTGGCATAAATTCCTCTTTTCAATGTTTGTAAAGTGCAGTCCATGTTTACTTGATAGTGATCACTATTAGTATAAGTAGCAGCTGACTTTTGTACAGTTATCCTGGATCCTGCAACCTTCCTGAACTTACTATTCTAGAAGGGTCTTGGCTTTGTATAGTTTGGTAAATGTCTTGGGAATACGTAGATCTCCCCCTTTCTAAGCTGTAGAATTTTCTTATCTTATTGCAGGGGTCAGAACACTCAGGACTCTACTCAATGACCACAGAGGACTCTGTTCCTAATCTTAGATGGAAAGCATTCTGCCTTCATGATTAAACTCGAAGTCTGCACTGAGCTCTCTCTGTCAAGATGAGGAATTTCCCTCCTATTTCTAATCAGTTGAGTTTTCTCAGGCATGAACAGGTTGTTAGGGTTTGTCAAGGGTTAAAACTGTTAAGTTTGTTTTATATCTGAGATGTAGTCTGTCTTGACCCATGTTTCCCATTTCATGGGCTCTTGTAAGGTATGTATACCCAGTTTCTGTAGAATAAAATGCTTCATAAATTTTGATGAGATAGTGATAGTATTGTTGGGTTTATTCATGTTGTTGTTGCATTTCTTTTTTTTTTTGTTTGTTTTTTGTTTTTTTTTCGAGACAGGGTTTCTCTGTGTAGCTTTGCGCCTTTCCTGGGACTCACTTGGTAGTCCAGGCTGGCCTCGAACTCACAGAGATCCGCCTGGCTCTGCCTCCCGAGTGCTGGGACTAAAGGCGTGCGCCACCACCGCCCGGCTGTTGTTGCATTTCTATCTAGCTGTTGTATCTGTTGCTGAACTCATTCCCATCTAGACTTATTTATTCTTCCATTCTTCCTGTCCTTTTTTTTTTTTTTTTTTTTTTTTTTTTTGTAGTACTGTTCTCTGGAGCATACACATTTGAATGTTACATCTTGGTGGGTTGAGCCTCTTGTTTTGAAATGATTCTGCCTTTGGTGATTTTGCATGTTCTGACACACGAACAGGTTCTGCAGGTTGTTGCTCTCAGCAGCACACACTCCTTCCTACCCACTGAGCCCTCTTGCTTTCCTTTCAAAAATAACTCTTTAATTTTAGGGCAGACTTGGAACTATGAAAAAGTCGTGAAGAGGTTTCCCATACACCTCACGTCCAGTTTTATTGATTATTAACGTCTTACATCAACACAGTGCATTTGTCTTGCATGTCCACCAGTACTGATACCTTATTATTAATGAAAGTCCATATTTAATTCTGATTTCCTCAGTCCTCGCCTTGTGTGCTTTTTTTTTTTTTTCTTTCTTTCTTTCTTATTTTGGTCCTGGGGAAGAACCGATGGCCTCACAAATGTCACACATGCCACACTTCCAGCCCCACTACTGGCCTTCCTCTGTCCACCACCACTCTTTCAGGTTACTTTATTACATTAGTTCACCACATCTCCTTAGGGAAATCACAGATGTGATACTTCCTCACACCCGTGTGTGTGACAGGATATGTCACAGGCTGCCGTACAGCTGAAGCTTGTCTGGTGTTTTTTTTCTCATCATTGCCTGAGATTACAGGCTTTAGAGAAAAAGACCCCATCTTGTTGAGCACCATTTTCCTTGCTCACACACACAGTGTACACAAACATGGCTTAGCACTGTTGGTATTAATGTCCGTCCTCTGGCTGACACAGTGCCAGCCAGACTCTCTGTGGTAGTTCTTCTCTACACCATGTCCCATCCCACCCTCCTCCTTAACTCCCTCTTGCTTTCACACTGGAGTCTTTAAAAGGGTAATAAGGAGGCACAGCCCACACTTACAGGGTGAGGAGTTACAACCCCTCTCCTAGAGGAAAGAGTATCTACTTGGCTTTTCCCACATGTGGGACTTATCCATTTTCTCCATCCTCCTGTCAATCAATCACTTGTGGATCGGTAGACAGCTCTCTTCCTCTAGCTTAGAAACTCTCTTCCTGTGGCTACCGCATCCCTTTGTCACCCTCTTATCATCAGGTTTGGTTTGGGCTTGGTTTTGAGTACTTTCTTACTTCTGGGCATTAGCATGACCCAGGATCATCTCACATTCCCCACTCCAGCTGTAGAACGTGCTGTCTCCACCAGGAAACCTGGTTACTTTTGTTAGAAAGTAGTATTGGAAATCAACATCCAGGCACTGAGTGGGATCCTGGGATGTCATTGCTTCTGAGCCTGATGCACCAATGAGTAAGGAAATCTATGTGGGCATACTAACCTGCATGTCCTCACACGTCTGTGAATATGTCAATGGGTTAAGCATGAGTCTATACTGCGATCTCCAGCCCTAATCCATCCCCTGGCTCATTCCTTTGCTTGTCTGTTTCAACAGTGACCTTGGCATTCATGACCATGATTGTTTGATTCCAGTTTAGATACATTCATTTCAGTACTGTTAGGCCACCACCCCGTGGAAATCAACTTATCAGCTAGAGTACAGGGTTATAGACAGTCTCTTCTCCCTCAGACTTATGGCTTCTATTTACATACTTGCTTAGGTTGGCAGCTTATTCCCGTCTGTTCACAGACATCTGTACTTACACTACAGTCAGATTATCTTTTCATAGAGAATGCTTGCAACACTCTGAAGGCAATGCCATCCAAACTGGGGGTCCCATGGAGTGCTGAGGGGCTTCAAGAGGAAATACAGTGAGATGCATGGGTACTCAAAGCAGGTATAGTTTGGGGTTCTCAACCCCGAGTCAGCTGGACTCGCTCCCCTGTCTAATTCATCCATTGCTGGCAGGATTCTATTTGACAAAATAGTTCTCTGGCTAAAAAGGGAACAGAAAGCCTTTGGAAACCACAGTGAACACACTTGAGTTTCCTTCCATCTGTGAATTTCTGTGATGACATTAATCAGAAACTGTCCCAGCCATGTTTTCGAGGTGGTTAGGGTAGGGGCCATGAACTCAAGCATAATGAGCATTGAGTGCTTTTGAAAACAAAGACTCTGCCGTCAAATTATCTTAAGCTTCAAACTCTGCAATTAAAACCATATTTGATTTACAATAAAGCTAATTAACATAACCCACGAGTCTTTAGACATACATCAACTATGTGAAGCAAAGAGGATTTGTATGAAGCTTCCTCAGAATCTTCATACAAGTGGGCTCTTAGAGAGAGCAACGTGGATTTGAGAGGAAGAACCAGTCAGGAGATAGCAAAAATGTTCCGAACTCTGCAATAAAGGTTCTTGGCTAACATACTGCCCTGCCCCCAGGCATCTCTTCTTATCTTCCACTCGGCATGCACATCTCACTTCCAGAGGCAGCTACTGCACATTCAGCTTGGTGACCCCTTTGCTTTGATAATAAATGCATATCAGAACAATGTTCTGCCCGTGGGGACCAATTTCCTATTCCATCACCTGTGGCCTCTCCACATAAAATTATAGGCAGGAGCAAGTAATTGCAGCTGGTGGCAGGTCCCAAGGCCCATCTGCTGCCAAGGGACCTAGTCTGTGTGCCTCCTTTCTTCTTCATCTCCTCCACCTCTGTTCAGGATGGAGAACATGTAAGGCTTGATCTGCAAGAAAGTAGGTCCACCCAGTTAGAGCGCAGCTCCCTGACATCTTCGGGAAACTTCTGGGCCTAGCCCAGTTTTCAGGCTTATCCAAATGCAGCATTTGGAGAAAGATATTGCCAGCCCTGTAGCTTACTCAGGTCTATCAGTGGCCCCTGCGGGAGCCTCCACCCTGGAGGGAGGGGTCGGAGAAAGATGCTGTCTTCCCAGGGGAGAAGCCCTGCTCACTGCGGGTTCCTCTGCCCGCTTAGGGGGAGAAAGGAAGAGAGTCAGGGCTTGTCAGTTTATCACAGTGCCCATCTGGCTCTGGCTAGAGTTCCTGGTGACAGTGCCTAGTTACCCACCCAGTCAAACTCAGGTGTGCCAAGACAAACAACAGCGCAGCTAGTAGGAGGCACAGGAGTTTTGGATGTAGGCAGTGAGAGAACCCTCCTCGTCAAGGAAAGGACATGGTTATGATGGATCTCTAGAGCGAGGAAAGGGTGGAGCCGATGGGGCCTTGGGAGGAGCAGCTTGGGGTGGAAGTCGGGAGTGCTGGTGCGGAGAAGAGTCCTTAGGCTTCAGGAACCCTGATTTCGGCTGCGGTGAGCTGGAGCCATGGGAGGCACAGGCTGACTTGTGCATTCTCCGCCCTCAACTTCGCACCTGGGAGAGGTGGCACCCATCTCATAAGTCAGATGGTCCCCCACCCCCAACTCCTTAGTGCCCTGCCCATCTCCCCTCTTCCTGCGGGCTGCTTGTGGACTTCTGTTCCCCACCAGCTGGGCTCCTCCGCTGCAGAGTTAGTTCTCTTGGTGGTGGGGCCCTCCTCACTTACAAGAGCCCACTCACAGCTGCCCCCACCCACACCAGCCAAGTGTCATGGAAGGAATGTGGCGGCAGCTGGGCTTGGATCACAAGACAGAAACACCCAGGACACGTAGTCAGGTCAGGAAGCGCCTTCCGGAAAGGAGAAGCCGGGAGGGAGGTGGCTCCGGAGGAAACCAGCAGTGACTCAGCCTGTAGTTCTGTGGGATGCAGTGTGCACTGCCCGAGAAAACAAATTCCTCCAGCGGGTTTATCGCCCTGGAGAGGAGGGAGAACCAGAAACATGCAGTGGCAGGGAGGGAGGCCTTGGGACCCTCCCCAGCCAAGGGCCCTGTGCCAGGGTCGGCTGGGTCAGCCAGGCTGAGCAGGATGGAGGATGAACTCGGGTGGGTACCACCCCTGCCACACAAGCTGGATCAGGCCCACCTAGTCATCCCCACCGTTGGGGGCCACGAGGAAGAGACCGCTCCTGCAGAAACACTGAGGGGGCACAGATAACGGTGTAAAGCAAACGCAGGTGCAGATTTTCAAAGGCACCCTGTGAAAATCTCCATGGTGACCTGCTGAGCTTTCAGCTGGAAGCCTGTTAGGCTTGGCAGTCCCTGGTGGGAGGAAGGGGCCATAGTTCAAGCTCATGTGATGGTGGCTCCTGGTTGTGTGCAGTGTGCAACCTGCCCAGCCCTCCCCTGGGACCCTGAACACCAGGTCCCAATTCTCCATCTATATGGCAGCAATTATACTCAAAGAAAGAGTTCCTATGGGTAGCTGGTGTGTGTGGGAGAACCCATCCCTGGGGAACTGCATGTAATGCTCAGGAAAATAGGGCCAGGTGGGGCCTGTTCCAGAAAGCGGGCACACCTTAACAATGGCTGCCCGGATCTACTCATGGCTTTTCCTCTGCTTTTCTTTCCTCAGTTTCAATAGCCTTACTCCTGCAGCACCAATATGGCCCAGGAGTTCCTCCGAAATGCAGATGCTTGGGTCTTTCTAAGCCCTTTTCCCCAAAAAAACAAAACAAAACAAAAACCTCAGGAAGATGGTCTGTATTTCACAGCCCTCCTGGGGGACTGAAATGCCGGCTGGCTTGAGAAGCAGGAGGACAGGTAGCTCTCGGTCCTGGAGTCACCTAGGGAACTTGAAAGAGTGCTGGTGCTTCAATGTTTGAGGAGATAAATGTTTAATTGATTTAAACACTAAGCAAGTTGTTCATGTATTGAAACATGACATGGTACCCCATTAGTATATGGAAGTTTTAGGTTTTTATGTATCAATTAAATTTTTAAAATGTGGGTGACTTGGTCCTGCTCTCGGAAATCTGAGGTTCTCTGGTTGGGGGTTCAGGGTGGGCATCAGGATTTTCAACTGTCCCAGGACAGAGTAAATTTTCTGGAAGGCTTGACTCGGGGTTCCCATTTAGAACCTGAAGGTCACTCCATAACATGATGGCTGCCTGTGACACATCACAGTCTGAGACTTACTTGGCTAGGGAGAATTTCTTGGGCTTTGGTGTGCACCAGAACCAAGCTGGCTCTTGGGGGATATGGTGGTGGATGCAGATTCCTGGAGCTTTCTCTAGGTAGCCAAGTCAGCTGTGGGGTAGGACCAGGGAATGGGGCTGTGTACATCCAATTCGAGTTTCATCTCCACCATATTCCCCAACAAGTCATATCATCAGTCATTGCTTCACATAGAACTTGGAGAGAGCCCTGATCATCTCAGCGGGGTCCCCAGACCTCACAAAGAGGGTCCAGCTTGCTCACCCAGGGAGAATGGAGCAGACACAACAAGTTGCTGGGCTGTCTTCCCATTGGCCTACAGTTGAGTTTGTGCAGCAGAGGGTTTGGTAGATGTGGTTTGTGTTGTAGCTGAGAGGTCAGGATGTGGGTGGGTGTACCTCACAGCTCCCGGCATCTGGGGGGCAAGGGGTATACACCAGAGCCTAACTGTGGGGTTGTGCCAGATAAAGAGCAGATCCCAACGTCCAGGTAGCCAGATCCGAGACTGAGAAGCCAAGCTATCCAAGAGGCTTTCTTCTGATGGACTAACTCTCCACCCTGCATCTACAGTTTCCATTCTACTGCTCCTGACCACAGCCGGCTGCAGGCACTTAACCTCAGAGAAGATTCACTTCTGACAGATCAAGGCCAGATGCCGAGGAGGTGGATGGAGCTGTGGGAGGGAGCACCGGGGACCTGGACAACCTGGAGCTCCCCAGTCTGCTGTCCCTAGCATCCACTCTGTCCTCAGTCACCAGATGCCTACCCCAGCCAGACTCAGCTTCTGCATTCAGGCAGGAAGTGGCGAGGAGACAGGGCGGTGACCACGTCTGGAACACCACACTTCCCCAGGCGCCCCGGCACCCTGCCACGTGCAGCTCGTTGGTCAAATGGATTCTTTCCAAGTCCCAGTTTCCCCAGAGCCCAGCTGCTGGAAACACAACCCAGGTGGTGAGGCAGGAGCTGGGGCAGGAGTAGAGTGGGCTTCCTGCTGGCCACCATGGACTTAGATACCTCCAGGCTGGCTCTCCTCCAACACTCCATGGCCAGGTCACAGTGACCCTGCCCACAGGCTGCTAGAGGGCAGAATAGGGCCTCCTGCTCCAGAGTGTTCTGGACCCAAAAAAGTGGAGAATGTATCCAAAGAGACAGGGCCATTGAGAGAAGAGTCCATGCCTGGGAAGACTCGCTTAGGTCACCTTTGGTGAGTCCTGTGGATGGGTCCCTGTACTCGCAAGCCTCCGTTTCTGGAATTTTCTCTGACTACCTATAGGAATCAGATTTGCACAGGACTGTGAGTTAAAAGCCTCGTTAAAGGACCAAGGCTGAAGCCTGCCTGTCTGGTTCCTCAGCTCTTATCTGCCTGGTTTCCTCACGTGGATCACATCTGCATTCTCACCTCTTCCCTTCGGTTGCTTCCAGTGGGTGCCAGCACCTCCCTTCAGCAGTTACTGGCTCCAGAGATGACTGGAGCCCGGACCCCACTCCTGTGGTCCGAATACTCCCAGGCTCTGTGCTTGAAAATCAGGCAGGGCCTCTGGCATGCCCTGGGCTGCAGGGTGTCTGACCTTGGGCAGCCTGATGACCTTTCTTGGTCAGCACTCCTTCACCTGTAATGAAGAGATAACACCGCTGTCTCCACTCAGGCAGAGGCTGGGAAGGGGGGGCTAACAAAGAGCCCAGCACTTGGCAGACCTAAGCGGCCCTGGAAATGCTTCATAATCAAAATGCTTTCCCCCTCTTTGGAAAGCAGAAATGGAGGGAGAGTGTCAAGAAGGGAGAGGAGAATGGGGTCACAGCCTTGCGGAGAGGAGGGAGAGGACAGCATTTCTGAGGGTACAGCCCTTCTTGGGGGCTGGGACTTTCTTCATAGGTGGCCCAGGGAGCCCACCACTCACTCACCCAGCAGTGCGCGAGCGCGTGTTTTGTGCTACTTCATGATTAGCAGGAAACGAAGGTCCAAATGTCCCTGCCTCTGTGCAGAGAGACCTCCAGCTTCTCCAGGGTGCTGGAAGGGAGGAGCCTGTGGGTATGATCCCTTGCGCTTCATTTAGGCTTACAGAAATGAGACCCTGTGCAGAACTTCTGAGCAGGGAATCTGGCTCGCCCTGATAATCTGAACTCCTGGAGGAGGGGCCTCTTGCTGGGGTGATCTGAAAGATCCCCCTGGGGTCCTGACTTCAGTCCATCAGGAGGTACCTGCCTCCCTCACCAAAGCCCTTCTCTGCCCGCCCTCCCCACCGCCTGCTGTTTGGCTGACCATTTTATAAGTCAGATATCGGGGCCACACGGACTCTCAGGAACCAGGCTCCAAGTTTGCAGCTTGTCCCAGGAACCCAGAGCCTGTGTTCAGAGAAGTGGCATCCCAGCTGTTGGTGTGGTCAGTCCTTGTCACGAAGGGGGCAGAGTGGACAAGCGGAGCCTGTGATGTGTGCTCCCACACGCCCACACCCGGAGGAGTCTGGAACTTTGATCTCCTAGAAAAGGCTCAAGAGGTGGGGGTCTGTTCATTGTCCGGGAGCCTCTAGGAGCTTTGTTCTCACTGTGACTTGTCCTTCCTGTGAGAGGGTGACCTCACTGGGGGTAGAGGACAACCAGAACAAAGCAGAGGGACTGGGCTTCTTCGTACTGGGAGTGGCTTCTCCCTCACGGACAAGGCGAAACAAACCGCTGCAGCAGGGCATGGAGAAGTTGCTCAAGGCAGCTTGGGGGCTGGGCCACGGATTCATTTTATCTATCTATCTATCTGTCTGTCTGTCTGTCTGTCTGTTTGTTGTTTGTTTGTGACAGGGTTTCTCTGTGTAGCCTTGGCTGTCCTGGAACTAGGTCTGCAGACCAGGCTGACCTCCTGAGTGCTGGGACTAAAGGCGTGCACAGCTACCGCCCTGATAGTTTTATAATTAGTATTAAGGAGCTGGCCATGGGTGCTTTGGAGACTGAAGCAGGGGGATTGCCTATGAGTTCTAGGCCAGTCTGGACTATAGGGTAAGACTATGTTTTAAGGGAAAAAAAAAAAAAAGAGCTGGACAGGCGTATAATACAATTGTAGTCCCAGCCAGTGGGAGGTAGAGGCAGAAGGACCCGGTGTCAAAGTCAAGGTCTTCCTTAGGCACATAGAGAATCTGAGGCCAGCTTGACATACATAAGACGATCTCACAGAACAAACAATTTTTTTTTTTTAATGGCATGGCTTGGAACATAGCCCAGTGGGAAAGTGTTTGCCTAGAATGGACTGCGCTCGGGGCTCCATCCACAGCACTGCGTAAAGCAGGTGTGACAGCACACATCTATAATCCCAGCACTCTGGAGGATCAGAAGTTCAAGTTTCTCTTCCACCATGCACTGAACTCAAGGCCAATGTTAGCCTCGATTCCCATCCCCACCTCCTACCTGGATGTCTGGTCTTCTGTGTGTCTCACTCCTTCGCTGTTGAATTCTGTTGTTGGGGCATGGTTACTCTCAGCATGGGGCATTTAGGCTGCTCCTGGGGTTTAATGTTTTCAAGTGGGTGCCATGAAGATGCCTCTGAGGATCTGTCTGAGGGGCAGGTACCTTGAGCTGCCACGGCTTGGTAGAGCAGTGTTTGCCTTGACATTTTGATTTAGTTGCTTCCAGACAATGGAGAGAGCTTAAGATGGGTTCTCTCAACTCATACTTCCTTCCAAAAAATGAAGCTGCCTGTCTTCCCTCACGGCCATCTCTTCTCCAGTTTCCCATTCTCACGTGTGAGAGGAGACTCAGAATCTGCACGTCCTCACCTGTGGATGACCTTGAGTAACCTTTTGCATGCAAGCGGCCACTTGCTTTTGTTCCCTGAATCATCTCCTCACAGCCCTCCCCTTCCACCAGCTGCCCCTGTAGGCTGCCGGACTCTTTCTCATTGACCTTGAGATGCTTGGTATATATTAAAGACAGGTCTTATCTGGCATCTCCTTTGTTTTCGTTCTCCCAGCTGTGGTGGCAGTCATTATTGTCACTTGGGGCCACAGAAAGGCTTTTTTCGCATGATGTTAAATACTAATGGTTTATGTCAGCGCTTCAGGATTTATGTTGTAGAAGGCCTTCTCTATCTTAATGTTTTTAAACACCCCCCTCCTCCATTTTTTTCCCAAGTTTATGGTCAAGAGCATGAGCTTCAGGAATAGATGGTCTGGGTTTAAATACCAAGGCCCCAGCCTCCTGATGAACTCTGTCCCTCTCTGTGTAAAACAGGAATAGGGGACCCGCTTCATAAAACCAAGTTGTGTACTCACTCCTCTCAGGGATTTCTGCTTGGATCCTTAATGTGAGGAAAGTTGAAGACAAAGGATCATGGACCAGATTGGCTTCTTTCCTGCTCCCCCACCTCTAAGTCACAGGGCTTTCTCTGGGCTGCACAGGCTTACGTGTTCCCTCCATTTCCGACTCTCAACCCAGAGGCAGGAGCTTTCCAGAAAGGGATATAGGCTCCGCCTCAGAATTTGGCAAGCCCCAAGGAACTGGGGAGCTCCTGAAATCCTATCACGAGCTGCACTGTGTTCCTTCTCGAGATTCACATGTTGAGATCCTTACTCCCAGAACCTCAGAATGTAACCATATTTGGAAATAATTAAAGAGATAATTAAATTAAAATGAAGTCCTGAGAGGGTTGCTAAACCAATTTGACCGGTATCCTTATAAGAGGAAATCTGGATGGACACGGTGTAAGGAGGAGACAGAAATACAGAGACAGAGAGACAGAGACCATGCCAGGACACAGGAAGAAGCGGCTATCTGAGAAGAGACACCTTAGAAGAAACTGTTAACATCTTGAACTTGCACTTTGGCTGTCAGAAGTGCTAGGAGGCAAGCTTTTGTTGCTCTAGGCACTCAGTCTGGGGTGTTTTGAGGGCAGCTAGAGGAGACTAGCATAGCGGTTGTGCCTGTCCTGTGCTGAACCATCAGGGGTAGAACTCCTTGTCTCTGATTCTCTAGACCCCAAAATTAGGGCAGGAGAGGTATGGATCCTTTCTGGTGTCTCTTTTCCCACCCCCCCCCACACACACCTGAGGCTGATGACCACCACCCAGGTGTAGACAGCTGTTCTCAGCCTTCTTTTCTCCGCAGTCACAGAATAATTTGAAAGATATCATGTGAGGCGTTGGGTGTGGACCAACATCCAAGTCAAAGGACAGGTGCTCAGGCTCTCTCTTTGCTGGGTGTGGACAGAGCCCTCCTGGAGGACTTCCCCCAAAGCCCCAGCACACCCTAGAGGCCCAGAGACAGCTGCGGCAAGGACAGATGTGAGGCCGCAGGAAGCCGGGGTGGGCAGCACAACGTGGTGGTTAGAGGCCAAGACGGTGAAAAGCAACTGGGAAAAGAGAGTGGGGCACCTGGTTCTGAGACACTCAGATCTCCTGGTTGGCCGGGCTGTGGTAGGTGGGGCCTCTTGAGGGTGGTGGGCGGGGCTTTGTGTGGAGAGTAGACTGGCCTCTGGTGGGTGGTTTGGCAGCATATCTCAACGCTGCCAAAACACTCCTGGTTTTCCCTTCCTGTAGCCCCAAAAGCTGGTCATCTAGACCCCAGGCTGGTAAGGAACCAAAGCAGTGGGAGACACAGGGAGAGATGGGCAAAACGCAGGGGTGCTGGCCTTCAGTTAAAAGGCTGGCCAAATGTGGGAGACAGCCCTACCTAGACAGATAATCTGTGCCTCCCTTCATGGTTCCCCTGGCCCTGGGGGAAGCTCTGCTTGGAGGGATGAGCCAGGCAGAAGCCTGGGGGCCATCTGAAAAACTGAGAACCTTTACTCTAAGACAAGGGCAACACTGTGTAAAGTATCCTCAAGACTCAGCTGTTTGGAGCTATGTGGTGGAGTTATATCCACTCCTGTCATCTAGACCTGAGATCCAGACAGGCCTGGGTACTGTCCTGGACCTAGCTGTGCCCTCCAGGTAGGCCATGTCTGCTAATGAGTCAGATGGTGACTGACCCCATGGCTGGATGCCCTGACCCTGTACAGTATGTGAAGCCCAGGGCAGAAAGACAGTGGTGGTGATGTGGCCAGCAGAACCTACTTGTCCCCAAATGCAGATGTCATGACATTAGCCATCAGGCAG
This sequence comes from Peromyscus eremicus, assembly GCF_949786415.1. Classification (NCBI taxonomy): domain Eukaryota; kingdom Metazoa; phylum Chordata; class Mammalia; order Rodentia; family Cricetidae; genus Peromyscus; species Peromyscus eremicus. Next base: position 130,580,317 of record NC_081416.1, on the reverse strand, counting down.
AAGGCCTGGAGAAAGCTCTTTCCGGTGAAGAAGCCTGAAGCCAGAGAAGGCAAGCTGTCCTCCATGTGCAAACAGGACAAAATTCTGAGTCTGGTGGGAATACTAGAGGAGAAGAAAAGTGGCCAGCTCAGTAGAAGAGGCTACACCCCATCAGTGCGGGACTCGGGAAGAGACTGGTACCCTCTTCCTCTGTGGAAAAGGGGCATCCTTCCTGTTGGGAAGAGCTCTCCTACAGGCTGTCTGCTACTCTGTCTCCTGTGCTGACCCTTGCCCCCTAGGGTTGGAAGGAAAGAGATGCTACAGTGTACTGAGCTGGGGACAGCTCTAAACCTTGGTTTTGTTATGGCCAGTGTCCTAGGACTTACCGAATTCTGCTCTCTTGATCTTCCTCTGTCTCAAGATGATTACTATTATTTTCTTTTTTAGAACTTGCTGAAAGCTATGGACCTCATCCTCGAAAAATGCGCACAAAAATAAAATGTCAGGCTGGGGACCTGGCTCAGTGGTAAAGTGCTTGCTGGCACGAGAACCTACATTCAGATCCCTTGCCCCCATATAAAAAGCCAGGCCCTCCTGAAATCCCAGCATGCTTGAGGCAAGGATAGAGAATCCCTGAGGCTTGCTGGCCAGCCTATTGGAATCAGTGAGCTCCAAGTTCAGTGAGAGACCCTTCCCACTCCCCCCAAAAAAAAGGGTGTTGAGGAAGATGAAGATTAACAGACATGCTTCTCTGGCCTCCATGTGTTTGCCAATGAATACAGACAAACATATACATGCATGCGCCTGCCCACACATATGTATGTGCACACTAAATCAATAAACAAACAAATGAAATGTGTGGTAATATTTTAATTGTGCTGAAATGTGATTTTATTTGTATGTTAATAAATAAAGTTTGCCTGGAGATCAGAGGTCACACAGCGAGGTCACATGGCCATAAGCAGAAGTCCGGCGGTGGTAGCATACACCCTTAATCCGATCACACGGCAGGCAGAGTCTCTGTGTGGTCAAGGGCACAGCCAAGCGTGGTAACAGGAGCCTTTAATCCCAGTCCCAACCATAGAGACCTGGAGGTCTGTATAGACAGGCAGTGACGAGGAAGTCATGTGGCTGGGCTTAGAGCCAATGAGAAGGCAGAACAGAAAGACAATAAAAACACAAATCAAGAGCCAGGCGGATCTCTGTGAGTTCGAGGCCAGCCTGGGTAACCAAGTGAATTCTAGGAAAGGCGTAAAACTACACAGAGAAATCCTGTCTCGAAAAACCAAAATAAAATAAAATAAAATAAAATAAACACCACAAATCAGACAGGAAGAAGCTCTCTGGGGAAGCAACAGTGGCGAGGTGGTAAGATAAGGTAGTCGTGGCTCTTCTCTTATCTCTTTGGCTATTGCCTCTGTATTTGGCTCTGTTTCTTATTTAATAAGACTGTTTAGAAATTCATCTACAAAATGTGCACACTTTCCTGGAGTCCCTGAATTGTCTGGTTCCAACCACTTGTGATTTCCAATCTGAAGCGTGCATCACAATTACCACACTCTCATCAAAAACACAGATGACCAGCCTTGACCAGCTCATTAGGGCTTGGCTAGTGTCCCAGGTCATTCAGATACAGAGCTCAAGACCACATTTCAGGAACCCCTGGTCAAAAGATCTGTAAAAGCCCAGGTGAGGATCCCACTTTGAGATTATCTACATACGCACTACTCTTAGCATCCCAAAGGAAGCCACAAGCTTCCCCATGAGAGCAGGGAGAGGACACCACACATCTTAGATCTCTATAGCCAGTCCCCATGCCTAGAATGTCATCCATAAGCATGGAGTGCTTGTCAAAACTCTTTAGCTGTGCCAAGGAGGAGTCTGCACAATCCGTTTCTCTATGACCCACAGGGCCAAATGCTATCAGGTGCCTCCTCATGATAGGATACGATTTTATTCTCTCTTCTTGGTTCATCTTCAGAAGCATTTAGAGAGGGCTTTGCAAAGGTAGAAATAATCCCCAAGGCCAGTGGCATTCCTGAGGGGACCGTTAGGTCGTTACTCCTCTCTTAGCTGGTTTGAATTTGGAATTCTAATCTGATTGACTAAGTTACTTTCACTCTAATCAGAACAGTAGGGTATGTTCTTAATCTGCAACCATTTAATCTTCCGTCTCATTAATTGTACACAGGTCTTTATAAATATGCAGATTGGGGAGGGAATAAAAGATTATTTGACCTTGAAGAAACCCCATAAAATAGGTGTACATTTTCTCAGCCTCCTGTCTTCTTTTATTATGCAGATGCAAAAACTGGTGAGGCTCCAATTCAGACTACTGTGGGTTATGGGCAATCTTGTAGCCAATTAGCATCCAGCATTCTGATGAGCCATACAAGTTTAATAATTAGTATAGTATTTACATGTGAGCTGCTTGCTGTGAATTTGCATGTAAATAAAAATGTAGCTACCAAACCCAGTCAGAAGCAGTCTGCTGATGAGAGAAGTCAGAAAGGTCCAACATGAAAATGGAAAATGCTTGTGCAGGAAAAGGTGAAATGTCTCCTAGCCTCGAGTTGAGGCCCTTGTGAAGGACACTGGCTTAATGATAAAGGGTCTTCTGAATATATACAATCTTTCCTTTGTTACTGATGATTTCTCCTTAAATGAATAAAGAAAAACTTGGGAAATGAAGCCAGATAAGCTTGTCTCTTAGGGTTTCTATTGATGTGATGAAACACTGTGACCAAAAGCAAGCTGGGAAAAAAGGGTTTGTAGGTGGACTTTTCTGTTCCATCAGCTAACTCTCAAATAGCCACACAGAGACTTATTATTAATTGTAAATGATCAGCTGATAGCTTAGGCTTGTTACTAACTAGCTCTTACAACTTAAATGAACCCATGTTTCTTATCTACCACGTGGCAGTACCTTTTTTCAGCATGTCAAGTTCATCTTGCTTTTCTCCAAATCCTGCTGGCGACTCCATCCTTCTTCATCCCAGTGTTCTCTCAGTCTGGCTCTCCCACCTAATCTCTACCTGCCTAAGTATTGGCCAGTCAGGTCTTTATTAAACCAATGAGAGCAACACATCTTCACAGTGTACAAAAGGATTATTCCACAGCAAGGGTTTATTTGGCTTATACTTACAGCTTTGTAGTCCATCACTAAAGGAAGCTAGAATAGGAACCTGGAGGCAGGAACTGATACAGAGGCCATGGAGAGTGCTGCTTATTAGTTTGCTCCTCATAATTTGCTCAGCCTGCTTTCTTATAGAACCCAGGACCAGCCACCAAGGAATGACACCACCCACAATGGGCTCGGCCCTCCCTCTTTGATCACTAATTAAGAAAATGCCCTACAGCCAGATCTTACGGAGGCATTTTTTCTTCATTGAGGCTCCCTCCTCTCTGATGACTCTAGTTTGTGTCAAGTTGACATAAAACTAACCAGCACAGTTGGTTATCTGGTTAGAATTGCTGCCCTGCCACCTACTCTCTAGGGCTCTCTGAGTCTCCAGTTCTTTGAAATGGGTAATATTTCCCATTCCCCACAGGCCTGGGAGGCTTAAGTTATATGAGATGAGATGAGATTGCTGCTACCCAAAGACTGCCCAGAACATGCCCATGTTTATGAATGTATTTATTTCCATCTTCCTTCTGACAATGTACATGGAGGATGACCAGGAAGAAAGTGGTTCATTATGACAGGCTTAGCCCATAGACAGAAACCTGTACTTGCCTACAAGGAGTATGTTTGTGGGGAATAAAGCCTACCTGTTTAACAAAGCACCAGACTTTCTAGTACCAGTAGGGGCATGTAAGTCAGAGCAGAGAGACGGAAGCCTGTGGTTTGCTGAGTGGGCCTGTAACTGAACTTGAGCATCCCTTCTCTGACATATCTGGGACCAGAAGTGCTTTGGAAGTCTTTAACACTTGCATATGTGTACTGGGATGTCTTGGGGACAAGACCTGTGCCTAAACATAACCTTCATTCATGTCTTATGTGCTGTGCTTCACACACAGAGCCCAAAGGTATTTTTTTTAAATCAATATTTGTAGTGCATCTATTTTTACTGTGACCCCAAGTGTGAGATCAGGCATGGAATTTTCAGCTTAGGGGAACCATGATGGCACTCCAACCATTCAGGATTGTGAAGTATTTGGGATTTCTGAGTTTTGAGTCAGAGATACATAATGTACAGTCACCTTTTCACTTTAAGAGTGCCAGTATGAACCATCATGACCCAGTCCCCATAGTTGGAGCTCAGCTACCTGGCACTCTAATGGGGCCTTTAGAGGCTGAGAGGGCTAGATGTCAGAGTGGGTGTGACTGGACCTGGGAGAGAGCCGGCGTGGCTGCTGAGAGATTGTGAAACTTCTCCTAGGTCTAGATGAGCCTCTCTTCATCTCCCAAAGCCTTCATCACCTTATCCCTTTCTATGGTCGGGTCTTTCTGCAGGTCATGAGGCCTGTGGAGGAGAGGTTTCGAGTAGAGGGAGGGAGGGAGGGAGGGAGGGAGGAAGGAGGAGAGGAAGGAAGGAGGGAGGGAGGAAGGAGGGAGAAAGGAGGAAGGGAGGGAGGAAGGAAGGAGGGAGGAAGGAAGGCACTCATATTTCAGCTATTCTCAGAGCTTGTATTTAGTCCATACACCCAGGCTGTCATCAGAACTCTGCCATCCTCTTGTAGCTCAGTATCCTTGGCTGGTGCTCCCACTGTTGTTCAGCTCAGCTCTTCTCCAGGATCCAGGACTAACAGCGCTGACCACTCTACTTTACCATGGGATGTGCTCTGGGACTCAGCCCTCTCACAGCTGTTTTCGGACTGGGCCAGTCCCAGCATCACTCTTTGCATTTTGTAATGGTGACTCTGGTTACCCACATCTGCACCAAGCATTTCGTCTTTAGGGCGAACTCCCAGAGGACCGTCTGTGCTCTGTTCTGACTGGATCCAGTAAGAATCTCAGTGGATGTTGTGCCCAGAAGTGGTAGCCATCGAGGCACCCAATGGTTTTGCCCAGTGATTTTTCTACCAGGCGCCTGGGGGGATCAGAGTTGGTGAGAAGAGGGCATGGCTAGGGAGGAGAATGTTTTCCTGGCTAGCTCGGGGCGTGATTTTTGGCTCCTGGCCTTTGACATAGTTTACTAAGACTTTCCACTGCCAAGAGCCTCTGAGGAAGGGCATGTGTGACGAAGATGGGCTGGGGTGGGCCGTTTTCTGAAGCAGGAGAGGGGGATGTGAGACTCCTGCTACTTTAAATCTGTACATGTAGAGTCACAGAGAGCTGAGTTCTCCTCAAAGTTGATCGGCAGTTTTCAGAAGACATACCTCACATTCTTCGTTGTATTTAAATGCCAGCAAGAGAACTCTGGCAAAAAGATCAACTCCATAGATGCTTGGGTGATGGAAAAACATAGTGATACAGTTTTTCCATTGCAAATCAAAACGATAACATCTTATGTTAGTACAGGGAAATGCTTAGGAATGGTGATATTAAAAGGCATGTATTCGTTGATTGGAACTGTGTAGAAACAGCTGGAAGGATGTTAACCAAGACCAGATGGAATCTCAAAGCTATGCCCCTACTATAAAGATGAACTCTCTTTGGACTGAGTGATTGAGTTTTACATTATTATTGAAAATATTAATCAGTAATCTGGACCAACAGGTCAAAGAGGAAGGTAGCATTCCCAGGGTCATCCAAGTGTTTCATAAACATCTGGTGCCAGGCTTGGTCCCTGCACCCCAGCACAGGCACCGAGGCCCTCCTTCTCCACTTCCTGCAACCATCCACCCCAAAGGTAACTCTAAATGGGGCAGGTGGCACATGTGCTCCAAGACATAAGCCTAGGGAAGGAAGCAGGGTGCAGAAACACATGTACTACATCTGCACAACACATACCCAGACACAAAGGGACAAACACTTCCAGGCAATCTATGTTTTACCTGGTACAAGCTCTCCTGGGAGTCAAGCAAAAGCGTGGGGTTCGAGTAAGCCTGAGATTTCACTCCATTTCAGTTTGCACCATTTGAGTATAAAAAAATAGTAATAATAATAATTATTAATAATAACATACAAGCATTTCCTATTCCAAAAATGAATTTGCTGATTATTCTAAATATTTAAATGGGCCTCATCAATGCACACAGCTGGGCTCCAAACACGATGCCCTCAGAAGGTTAAACCTTGGCCACCCTCTTGGCTTACCAGAGTGGTTCCTTCCTTTCCCCCGCCTGCCACCCTGCACTAAATGACAGCAGCCTCCCGTTCCCCACACGAAGATAGTGTCTAAAGGAGTCTTCCCTGAGTCTTTCTTTTGCTTACATCCTCACATCCAGTCTTTTCTTGGTCAGAGATGCTCACAAGCAGTGAACTTACAGTAGGAATGAAAAAAAAAAAAAATCAAGAAACAGCAATGTGGTTTCTGTTTTGGTTTGTTTTTTGTTTTTGTTTTTGTTTTTTTTTAAATCCAATATACCTTTCTGCAAATCTGAAAGTCAGCTAGAGATAATCAGATAACTTAATAATACTGTGGCTAGGAGAAAGACTGTTCTCTTCCTACAGCTGAGGAGGGGTGTTTGGGCCGGGGAGAGGACAGCCGGGTGGGAGAACTTCAGGGGAACTGAGGGTGGGAGACCAGAAGAGAGTATGAGATAGATAGCGGGCAGACAAAATAGAGAATGAAAATTGAACTGCATAGTGGTGCTGTAGAAGAGGAAGCCTTTATGTGGATTGTGGGTAGGACTGGCCTGGGGTGAAGTCAACTCTACTATGCTATTCCAAAGTCCTGTCCTCGGGGAGGGTGGGGGACTCTGTCCTTCTACCTGGCACTAAGCCAAGTGTCCTTAGAAACCACCATTCTTTTTGTGTGTGTGTGTGGGGGGGGGCGGTTCGAGACAGGGTTTCTCTGTGTAGTTTTGGTACCTGTCCTGGAGCTCACTCTGTAGACCAGGCTGGCCTCGAACTCACAGAGATCCACCTGGCTCTGCCTCCCGAGTGCTGGGATTAAAGGTGGGCGCCACCGCAGCCCAGCAGAAACCATCATTCTAATGTGCTCATTTTATGCATGAGAAACATGGAACTTAAAGGCCTTGAAAGACCTGTCTAGTCTCTTCGAGGTTGCCCATCCAATCAGTGGTAGATCCAGATGTGCACTGGGCCAAGGATTCCTCTTGCAAGGTGTGAGAGACAAGGAGGTGACAGAAGGTTCTGAAATGCAGCCGTAACTGCCTATGTCGGACACCAACCCAGATCCTTAGACTGGTCACTGCCCAGTAAGGAGGTTCAGAATTCCTTGGGAATGATCCGTGCCCTGCCCGGTGGACCCCAATGTCAGGGTCATTTTTACCCTGTCAGGTTCAGGAGTAGCTCACTTGAAAACATTAGAACCTCTGTTGGAGCTGGAGGTGACATCAGCACTGATAACATGTCACCGTCACCGCCACAAGCAGAGTCTGGATCACGAGCCTCTGGAGTTAAAATTCTAGAGGCCTTCCCAAAATTGGATCAGAAGAAGCAGAGAACACAAGCCTAGAAGTTGGCACAATCATGAACCCCATTTTTTTTCGGGGAGAGGAAGCAGAGGAAGGTGACATTTCTTGCCTGAGGTTACCCGGTGTCCAGCAGCTGAGGTGACAGTCAGACTCAGGGTCAGGACTCTACAGGGTCTGCACCAAACTCTGAGACAGCGCCAGCCAGAACCAACCTCCTGCCATTCTTGGGGAAAATCAAAATGGAGCAGGTAGCCCCTGATCTCAAGCCCCATTCCTTTTCTTCTCCATTTTTCTGATGATTGTCATGGTCCCCCTGTGATGGCATGGGTCTACACTTGTGTGTTGCATCCTCTCGGCTGCTTAGAGGCCGTGGACTACAGGGTGTACCTGCAATAATCTAGAGAGAACCCTGCCTTCCCCACCCCAAGTGGTGACATCGGAGAAGAACTGTTTATCTTTCCACCATCTCAGATCTGGAGGAACTCTGCAACTTGAGAAGATGTGATAGCAAGATAGATGGAGAAATTTAGGGCAAGAGGAGGAAGGGGGAGGAGGAGGAGAACTGTCTTTTCATCCCAGTTGGGAAGTGCTGCCCTAGGGACCTATCACATGCTACCCCTGGATTTGCTGGGCCATGCAGTCCATGTATCCAGGAAGTCTTTGTTTTGTGGACCACTGTCTCTCTAGCACTTAAAAGAAGGATGACATCGAGTAAATGCTAAAAAAAAAAAAATATTTACTGAGTGGATGAAGGAATTGAATTTCATTTGACACGGTTAGGTTTAGAGTCTGGTCCAGAATGACCTCAGTTCAGACCTGCCTGTGAGCTTTCTGCCTGGGTAACCCCCTCCTCCCAGCCATCTGGTTGGAAGATGGAAGGAAGAAAGAGACCCCTGCTTTGGGGACAAGCCATTGTTTGGGATTATCTGTTTCATTAATGGACATAACCAGACACAGGGTCAGCACAGGCTCAATGCATGTGAAGTGGCCGGAAGCAACCTCACTCAGCGGTGCCCATAACCCTTTCCATACACCTATCCAGCCTTCCCCAGCCCCGGATCTCACCTATCTCAGCCACATTTCATGAACCTGGCGTTTACTGCAGCAGCAGCTCTCCAGCGTCTGAGAATGGGTTTTATTTTTATTCCCTTGAAAAGCCTTCAAAGGGCTCTCTCTGAGCTTTGAGTTTGGCGTGGGCAATTTGAAACATTTAATGGGAATTGTTATTTTTTTTTTTCAAGAAAGAATTATTCTCAGCGAAGTCTGGGACTAGCCGGAAGGAGACAGCCAGACATCTCCAGGTAGAACAAGCTTCCAGCTGTTCTTGGGGACATCAAAAAGGAGCGGGCAGCCCCCTCTCCACAGCCCCATGCCAGGCCTGACCCCAGCCTTTCATGCACAGTGGCCATAGGAAAGAGAGAAAAGTTTAAAACCAGACCAAACCCGCAAAGCAAAGGCTTGAAATGAAACCAACGCGCAATGACAATACTCTGTTCTCTTTGCTCTACCCAAGAAATGACAGGTTTTTCCAGTGCAAAGACTGGATTCCGGCTTTCATCCTCAGAGGCCTTTATTTTAGGTCCCTCCCTGCCTTACCTCCTTTCATTATTTCCGATTTCCTTAGAACTGGCTGGGGGGTGCATGCAAACAGGGGCCTCCAGCCCGCTCCAGCTGGGATACCCATGGCCTGGGGCTGGGGACACGTGGAGTTGGGCCCATGGTGGTTCAGGTGACATGAAGGGTCTGCTTCCATCCTAGCAGCACAGACTAAGGGGAGCTCAGGGAGCCTCGGTGCAGTCCGCCTCCTCACCCCCGAAAGCAGGGAACCACCCTGCCACCGGTTGGAAATCTGGATCTTGAAATACTGTGATCCAGTCTACTTGGCCAAGCAATGCTGGGTCTCTCTGCAGTGTGCTGAGCATGCTCATCCGGAGGTGGCCAGAGAGACTGTGTTCCCCCACAACTCTTCCCAGACACCCCTAGACCCGCATGACTCAAGAAAATGTCTCAGACTTTCAGGGCTTTATGACGCTGATCAGCGGGCGGAAAAGGCAGTCCTACTCCGTTGAAGATTCCCCTAGCTTCCAGAGAAAGTAGAGCTGGGTTTCAAGTACAAAGCTGCTGCGTTCCCAGGCAGGAGGTTTTAAAACCATGATAGGGTGGATGGGCCGGTATGGTCTCTGCCTTATTCTGCTCTGTGCAGAACTGACTCCAATGTCAACGTCTTCTGACTCTGGGCCTCCATGAACCCTCTGCGTGTAAAACTGTCCTAGCTGGAGGAAGCAGAAAAAAGCTGGAAGAGGGAGCCCAAGAGGAAGGGGGTGGTCGAGGGAAGTGTGCTCAGAGGGTAGTCCAGGCAGAGGTGGGGACAGCCCAGCCACTCCCTTCTTGGGGGTGGGGGTCACCCACGGCTGTCTGGTCCCTCTGGCATGGACCCCTACTGTCTGGTGAGGTGGGTTTTTGTGCATGGCTGGTGTTTTCTCCATCCCTAGAACTGGGTTCCTAAAGAGCAGAGCCTCCAGCACACTGGGATCCCCAGGAAGAGATGGAGCTGACTCCCCAGACCAGCTCTGTCCCTAAAGATGTGCTTGTCCGTGGCTGGTAACTCTCTCACCATCACTACCTGAGTCCCAGGACATGCCCCCACTGGTCTGTAGTATGACGCTGGATACTGCCCACATGCAAGACAGAAAAATATGAGGGCTGCTGCTCTCCTGGGCAGGCCATCGGACCTGAGGAGGTGCAGATGGGGCCGGTGCACAGGAAGCTGAGTGGGGAGGGCTGGAACACCCTGTCAAGGTCACACAGAACCCAGAGAGAGACTCAGTCTCCATGGCTCAACACCTCTCCCATCTGCCCAGGACCCCACTCTGCTATGTAGGACAAGCCTTTCCTGGAAGCAGGGAAGCCTTCTATGACAGACTGCTCTCAGCTTCTGGGGTCCTCTTCCCACGTTAGCACCCTGCCATGCCATCCCAGGGAAGGGCGGTATTTATATGTACCCGTGCTGCACTGGGAAGCAAGAGCAGCTAAGGCTGGCCGATCCCAGAGCCACACAGCGCAGCCCGAGGCAGCACATGAGTACAAGGGAGTTCTCGAAGAAAAGTGATGGGTTACTGACCTGACCCCAGTACCTACGTTACCATGCGGCCCGTGGCACTGGTGACTTCTGGGAAGGTGACCCTGGCATGCAGTCCCGGTACAAACCATAGGCTCAGCCCTGCTGCCCACTCCACAGATCAAGGGCAACGCTGCCCATCTGCCACTGAGGGAAAAAAAAAACAAACAAACACTGTGGGTAGACTCTTGGCCTGGAGGGAGAGTATTTATTGGGCCACAGAGGTCAACCTGGGGTGGGGTTGGGGGAATCACTGTGAGATCCTCCAGTGTCATAGTTCCATGTGACATCAGAAGAAAGGGGAAGTTTCCTGCCTGTCCCAAGTCACACTCAAATCCCTCTCGTTATGTGGTCCCTAGCATAGCTAAACACTGCATTGGGACCACTGAACCTTCAACGGACAGGTCAGAGCAAGGTGCAGAACCACTGTAGGGGCAGAACTTGGTCATCTGTGTCCTCCACGGCCCCGTGGAAAACTCCTTGGAAGCAGTGAACCTGGCCATAAACACTGAGACAGGTTGGATTTCACAGGGTGGAACAGACAGGTACAGGGGTTCCAGGTGAGAGGATGTGGCAGATAAGAAGCAGGGGCAGCCTGACCTCTGGACACTTGAAGCCTTCCCTAGTCCCCACAGATTTCCTTCCATCAAAGCACTAACCATGCATGAAATCAAATACCCTTTTCTCTGTGTGTGAACTCTGAGCCCCTGGTGAGCAGCGTTTGGGTCACTCAGGGCTTCATCCGGGTACCTGGTACAGTGACTGGCAAACAATGATTGACTGGCAGTGAGTAGCATATACCCAAGGAGAGAGAAGAGGCTGGGAGATGGCTGTGCAATGTCACACTGAGCCTGAGATGGCCCAGGGGCTCATCCATGCTGATATTTTCTACAGGTTTAAAACCTAACTCTAACCTCCCTGTCTTCAGGTGAGTCACGAGTGTCCTGAATTCCACCTTCCTCACACTTTTATATAGGTCAGTAAAAACGCCTGGATCTGGAGCTCCAGGAGTCTGCCAGAGGAGATGACCTCCTCAGTGAATGGGAGCTTTCCCTTCAGAGGCTGGCGTGGAAGGTCATTTTTGTGCATGCCATGTACCTGCTTTTCTGCAAGAAGGTGTACCCAGCTAATATTCTCTCTCTCTCTCTCTCTCTCTCTGCCCCCCCCCCCCAGGCTGGCCTCAAATTCACACTCCTCCTGTCTCAACTCCCTGAGTGCTGGGATTACAGCGGTGTACCCCTGTGCCCTTACTTTGTTAGTGAGAACAGTCTTTAGTTGATGAATCATTCAGAATTATAAGACAAGGCAGACAACCACAGAGCTGCCTGGTTAGGGCAGGCAGGCAAAGGCAGGAAGTCCACCAGGGTGCCCTCCTCTTGGCGGGTGGCTGTCTCCATGGGTCCCTGGTGGCCGGGGTCCTTCAGTTTGAAGATGACCATGACGTCCTAAAAACAGACAGTCGATTAGGTACAGCGACAGGCTGTTTCCAGGAAGCTGCACCCTTCAGTCTCAAAGAGTTTCCTGTTGGCTTTTGAGCACTCTGGGGCCACTGTCCCTCGGGTGTGCTCCGCCGAGAAGGGGGCCCAGGTGTGCAGAGCCTCTGGCAGCCAGGCTCAGGCTTTTCTTGGTATTGCTGTTGCCCTTTCCTCCCGTGCCGGTCCCCACAGGCCCCACCCCGACAGCCGCTCACGCATAGGTAGTTGCTGTCATAATGCCACCTTCCCCTGCACGTCACCATGGCTGGCACACCCTGCAATTACAGCTGCTGTTCGCTGCCTTTCTATTGTGCCCGCCTCGCCTCCCCACTCTGAGCTGCTAATTGCAGGTTGGCCCTTCAGCGCTTCTGTGCAGGAAGGCAGGCGAAGGCCCGCTCCCCTCCGCTGCGGCCGACTCTTTCAGTAGCTTCAGGGGAAAGGCATCAAGATGGCTTCGACAAAGCATTCCCTTTCGTCTTGCACAAAGAGAACATTTGTGGGCAGTCCAGGCAGTCCCAAACCGAACAGTTAAATGCAGTTAAAATGCAGACTCTGGTCCCGCTGGGCTCAGAGTGTCTAATATGCTCCAGAGCATGAGGAGAGACATGGGGGTGCACATGGATGTGGCCACGTAAGGCTGGTTTGTTCAGGACTTCATGGACAGCTTGGTGAAGGACCTGTCACCAAGCTGGGAGAGCAGGCTCAGGCTAGCCCCGGTTTCAGTGAGGACCAGAAAGGAATTGCCTTCTATTCTAGCCCAAAGCAGGTCCCGCAAGAAGAGCTCGTCAGAGTGACGGGGTCCCCAGAGGTCTTCTGCTCCTGATGGAAAGCATCGTCTTCTGAAGAAAGTGTCCTTTCTATTTGTTCCAGAAATATTTATTGAGCTCCTGTGGCATGCTGGGCACAGTGCAGGTCCAGAGGCTACAGCGCAATCCAAGCAGACATCACTCTTTCCTGTGACATCCACACTTCCATTGTGTGTGTGTGTGGGGGGGGCGACCAGCCAAATGGGGGAGCCAGATGCAGGGTGGCGTGTGCTATTGGCAGCAACCACTGCGGAGAGAAACGAAGCCCAAAAGAAGGCCAGTGGACAGCATAGGTCATCCCAGGGCTGTTAACTTCAACCGTGTGGCCACGGAGACACCTAGGGATTCTGGATGGACATTCCAAAGATGGGTTGAGCCCAAAGAGGTGGCCCCTGTTTTAAGTCGTTTCCAGGTGGCTCTGTAGGGGTCACTGCAGGCAAGGTACAGCCCACTTTCGGCTGCCCCGGGGGTGGGGGGGGTGGGGGTGGGAGACAGTCCCTGTGAATGCAGACAGGTCAGCAGAAAATGCAAACTCTGCTGTGGCTTTGACTCTGTGGTCTCCGAGGTGCGGCCCTGTCCACTTGGCAATGAGCTTCCTTCTTGGATCTGAGCCCCTTCTAGGGGAAGGATGATGAAACTCCTGCTCCCTCTAAGCCTGACACCTGTGCCCATCTGTCCCCACATTCAGAGGTGTCCCCGCAGTAGGAGAAGTGAACCTTGAATCCTCTCCCAAGTCCAGGGAAGAGCCAGGTGGGAACCTTAAGCAAACATTCTTCGTGGGCGGGGCCCAGTGCATCGCCTTAGCTCTGAACCCCCTAATTCTCCATTTGAATCAGAACGCCACAGTTTCAAACCAACCTTCACTGAGCAACCTAAGGCCAGAAGCTCCGCTTCTTTCAGGGCCTCAGACTGCTGCGGCTCTCAGCCTCTGCTTATCCAGGCCTAACCCAGGGCAGAGATGGGGGTGGGAAAGAAGGAGAGGAACCAAGTCAGGAAGCTGCTGAAATAGCGCTGAGGAGGGAGAAGGGTGGGGCGTGGTGCCCACTGAAAGCTGTGCACCCTCATGGGGCGTGGCTTCCCCACTTCCAAGGCTTGAGGGATTTGGGGATCCACGTGCAGTGAGGTTCCCACCCGCTCCAGCTTCCGTTTCCCCTCACGCTGTCAACTTAAGGCAAGACCACAAAGAGCTAGAAAGATAACAGCTCCCAGGAGCTATGGCCTCTTGAGGAGGGAGGCCAGCATGTCCCCAAGTCTCACACCTCTTCACCTGGGTCCCCAGCCAGTATCTGAGCTCCATCTGACCCCATCCCACCCTAGGACTCTAGCTAGCTCCAAATGTGAGTGTGGTCACAATGAGATCTTAGTGTCCCCTCCTCATCTCCAGGCTTTCTGTGTCCCAGACTCATCCATAGAAGACCATTCCTGCCCTCCATCAGACTCGTGGTGAAACACTATAGGTTGTTCATCTCTCGGCAGCTGGGAGGCAGGAGAAGCACCCAATGATGGGAGCAGGGCCCAGTAGTAAGAGCTACCTGTCTAAGGGATGGCAGTCAGCAAGGTGCAGAAGCTCCACAGCTAAAGGGGGCAGGGGGGCGGGGGGCGGGGAGCAAGAGGCCCAGAGGGTCTCCAGGGCCTGGAAACTGATGGGGGGTTGTGAGGGTTCATCTGAACTGTCAGCTTGATTAGATTAGATTCACCATGGCAACACACTGAGGAGGAAGATCTCCTCTGGATGCGGGCTGGGGTTCTGGACTGAATCCCATGGGCTGGGGTTCTGGACGGAATCAAAAGGAGAGAGCAAGCTGGGTACCTGCATTCATAGTTCCTGACTGCGGACTGTGTGACCTCACATTCACACTGCCACGCCTTACCTGCCATGATCTACTAAATCCGCTCAAAGAGTGGGTCCCAGTAGACTCTTCCTTACGTTGGTTCTTATCTGCTGTTTGGAACAGTGAGAAACTAGCACAGGAGAATTCATCATGGGCATCCTTCACCAGACAGCCTGCCGGAGTTGGCGCAGCTGCACACGGCCCTGACAAGGACCTCACCGCCATGCTTCCCTGCACTGCTCAGATAATAATGACCATGGGCCATGCACCGGAACCATCTTGTCTTTCTAAGCCCAGCCTTCTTCATCCACTCAGCCTGAGGTGGGAATTTCTTCTCGGGATGTAGTAAGAACGAGGCTTTTCCTACCAGATTCCTAGTCCCTTCCTTCCTCTCTCTCTTCCCAAGTTTCAGGTCTGCGTCACACCCAGGCCTCTTTCCACCTGTCCCAGTTCCCATCTGCAGTGGTCAGAGTTGTTTTTCCCTTAAAAGTCCTGCAGGGTTCTCTCCAGGTTGGTTCCTTCCTCTGAGGATCCAGAGGGCCAGGGCAGGACTCTGACATGAACTTGAGGGAACTGGTCACTCCTAACCAGGAGCCAGTGAAGAGTGGGGACGGGGGCAGCCAGCCTGTAGGACGAGCGCACAGGGGTTCACCAAAGGCATCCTCTGCTCTGTTATCTCCTTCCTGCCACAGGGAACCCCTACTTCTTCGCCATCTTTGAGGTGGCTTCCATGACTGGATGTCTTCTCATTACTAGCCTATTCAATTATGAGAAAAGAGACCATGGACTGGCCTGTCTTGAGTAAAGGCTTAGGCCAAACTAATTACTTGGGTCTTATTGCTAACCCATAGGGAGCAAGACCTGGGGACCCCACAAGAGATGGATAGAGCTCATACACATTCTGGGTAGGGCACTGTACACTTAGCTGGGTCCCCAGTTCAGTGACTTACGACTGTTCCTCCTCACTCCCATGAGGTCACAGACCTCCCCACTGTTGTGGTTTAAATATAAAACGTGGCTGGGCGGTGGTGGCGCATGCCTTTAATCCCAGCACTCGGGAGGCAGAGCCAGGCGGATCTCTGTGAGTTCGAGGCCAGCCTGGTCTACAAAGTGAGTTCCAGGAAAGGCACAAAGCTACACAGAGAAACCCTGTCTCGAAAAACCAATATATATATCGTGAAATGCATAGGTTGTGTGTGTGTGGGTGGGGGGGGTGGGGGGTTAACTTGGTACCCAATTGGTGACATTGTTTGGAAAGTGATGGAATCTTTAGGGAGCAGAGGCTTCCTAAGAGAAGTGTGGCACTGGGACAGGTTTTATAGCTTGGCCGAACTTCTTGTTTTCTCTGTTTCCAGACTGCTGATCGGTCGCCTCGTGGTCCTGGCACCAGCCTTCCCCACCATGATAGACTCCACCCCTCTGGAACTGTCAGCCCAAATAAACCCTTTCTCCTGTTAGTAGTCCCTGTCAGGGTATTTTATCACGGCAGCAGAAACAAAACTATGACACCACCAACTCTCCCAGAAGGGCCTGAGCCCTTCCTCCAGTTTGTTGTTTGGGCTTAGCCCAGGCCCCCAGAAGCTGGTGTTCTCACTCTCCTGCCCTAGCTGAGGTACCATACAGGTGGGGACACACTGTAGTTCTGGGAACTTCTATGCTGGGCTGTGTCTATACTGGGGTTCTGTGTCGCGTACAATGTGGTCACTGCAGAAAGGTCTTCCCCACTTTCAGCTGTTGAATAAGCCTAGTCCCCGTGCCTCCTCTGGGTGGGCAAACACGTTACCCAGCTATGGTTTTCTTCAGTGGCTCCTTCCCACCAGCAGGCAAGGTCTCAAGCACATCATGGAAGCTGGCCCAGAAGGTCACCGCAGCCGTGGTCACATGACCATGGTGTCCTTGTGGTGTTTCCACTAGGGGACCAGAGGAAGTGACGTAACAGAGGCCAAGGACAAATAGGCTCATGGTAAGGCCAGTTGGGGAATGGGTCTCAGCAAGACACGTGCGAGCAAACTGTCAGGTCTTCAAAGGCTAGCAGTGAGCTAAGGAAGTTCTTTGTCGTGTGTGGCCACTAGCTGCGTGTCCTACATTACATGAGTTAACCTCTCTATGCCCCAAAATGGGAATAGAGAATTGCATCTACCCAGACAGCTCCTTCCTTTGTGCTAGTAAGGCAGGCAGCGCAGGGCCCTCTTGGGCTTCAGTAAGTGTTCCCAGGGATGAAGGAACCAGTGGGTGACAGGCCCAAGGTCACGCTGCTGAGAACCAGAAGGAAATAGATTTGGATAAAGCAGCATCAGTTTTCAGGTTCCCGAGCAGTGGCTACCACGTCCCCTCCCATGCAGAAATCAATCAGCAGGAGGTTGTTAAAAAACCATCTCCCAGCAGCAGCCTGCTGCTGGCCAGGAGCTGTGGGCTGCTCACTGTGGGACCTGTCCTGCCCAGAAGGCACTTAGGGCCATCCACAGTGTGTGGGGAAGGATCCAGATGACCCGAGAGGCAGAGCCAGGCTTGGGAAGGGTATGTGTACTTGGCGGTTCCTGCTCCCTGCTGCATTCCCCAGGAGAGATTTCTCCCTGCCTGTTTCACAGTCAGGGGAGGCCAGCAGCTCCCCAGCTGCTGTGAAAAATAAGGCAAGTGTGAAAACAGCTTTCTATGCCAACTGGGGACCTGCTTCCAGGGGAGGCTTTCCCAGGAGGCCACCTAGTCACTGTGGCTCCTTAGCCTGGCTTGGTATCACACTCACACCTTCTCAACAAGCTACAAGCAGAGTGAGTGGTTCAGGTCTAGGGGAGGGAGGGTTGGAGGTATTAATGATTCGGGCTGTGCACAGCAATGGGAGAGGATTGGCTAGGGGGTGGGGGAAGCCCAGAACTATCACATTCGGGCTATGCTGGCTAATGGAAAAGGAGGTGATTTACCTGGGATTGGTGAGAAAACATGGATCTTAAACATGACACAGTAGATCAGGTAAATGCTGTGGTAACAAGCGTGCCTGAATAGCTGTGACCATTAGCAGCAGAAGGGATTTTTTTGGCTCACAGTGTATGTCCTGGGGACTAGTCTCTCTCATCTGTCCAGGGACCAGGCTGATGGGGCAGCCAAGGCAATATTTTGGATGTTTGTGTCCTAACAGAGTCCTCCCTGAAGCTAATCCCCAAGGCTACAGTGCTAACGGTGGACCTTTAAGAGGAGATGAGGGCCCAAGGATTCAGTCCAGGTGTACTGGATCTGTATCCCATGAAAGGTCTAGAAGGGTCTAACTAGCCCTTCTTGTCCTTCCGCCCTCCACCGGGTGAGGATGTAGGGTCAGGCTGCCATCTTGCCAGCAGGGAGAAGTCCTCACCAGACCCTGAACTTTCCTGGCATCCAGAACTACGAGAAAATGAGTTTCTTCTATTGATAAATTGTCCTGACTCAGGATTTTGTGCTAACAGTGGAGTGAAAAGGCTTCCATTTTGGAGGGAAGATGTGGAAGTGGTACAGTCAGTTATGAGATTGACAGGCTTAGTCCAGGGCCCTACCCCAAACCTGTAGACCAGGAAGCCAGTCCTGGGTGACACCTCCACAGTCATCCTGCTCTAACTCTCAGACTCTTGACCACATGCAAACAGGAAGTCCTGACTCACACGGCTGGGTCACCACAGGCTCACAGAGTTAGCACTGGGCTTGCTGGTAGGCCTCCAGGCCGGGCCACTAAAACTCTGTTTCAGTTTTGACCTTCTGAGTGAGGACTCAGATCTCAGCCACTGACACACACTCACATTCTTAAAAACTGTCTCCATGTGTTTGCACAGCAGGGGGACTACAGACATGATAATGTGCCACAGATTTCGAAAGTCCAGAAGAGGGCTGTCGCTCAGTAGTAGAGTGCTTGCCTATCATCCGTGAGGCCCTGAGTTCAATCCCCAGCAACACACACACACACACACACACACACACACACACACACACACACACCAGGAAGAAAGGATTTTGAACATTCCCATAAAAAAATGATGAATCTTTGAAGAGCAAGGGCTCTGGTCATGCTAGTCAGCCTGCTTTCCTGTCACTTACAACCCTGAGGGACCAAAAAAAGAAACACTCAAGCCGTAAGAGAGGTGACTCAGCCAGCAGGATCCTCCTCCACCTGTCCCCAGCCCAAGGAGATGAGACGTCGGCGCACAGTTTCCCACCTGGGAGGGCATTCCTTTCACAACCACCCACCCTCCCATCCACCCACACACTAATCCACCCATCCATCCTCATCCATCCACCCAGACAGTCAAAGCCCGTTTTCCTTGTCTTCGTGTCCATTATGTGTCTACTACATGCATTCCAGGTGCTCCGTCACCAACTAAGATGATGACCAAGATGACCTGTCATCCCTAAGGGAGGAGGAGCGCCTACTCTCTCAGAGGCAGAATAGATTTTCAGGCAAAGGAGCCTTCAGTGATGGACCTGACTGGGGGGTGAGGAGGGAAAAGGCTGGAGACGGCCAGACTAGACTCTCTGTTAGAGAAACTGCAGCACCCCAGAAGCTCAGCGTGCTTACTGTGTAGAGCAACTAGGTGGGGTTACTGCATGCAGCTGAACAAGGAGGCAGTATTACTATATGCAGACCAACAAGGAGGCAGGGTTTATGGTGCACAGCTAGGCCAGGAAGACAGGTTCAGACAACCTCAGTGGGAGCAGTCTCCATGGGGGAGCAGTCTTCAGGCAGTTAAATATTGGGGTCAGGAGAAAGCTCAGGTGGACCTTTTCTGCACATACTATCAGCATCCTCATGGGGACCAGAGGAAAGTGTAGCCATCCCTCTGAGCCTCGCCTCGGGTGCGGGGTGGGGAGAGGCTTCGGCATTTTCTCATCGGCCTGAGACTAGTGCCCTTGCCATGACAGTGTCCGTATCAACAGCACATACCCACTCAGGCCTCCACATGCTCACACTCTCCACAGGAGCCTGAGGAGGAGGAGGAGGAGGAGGAGGAGGAGGAGGAGGAGGAGGAGGAGGAGGAGGAGGGAGTGAGGGGAAGGGCTCGCAACAGCGAAGCCGAGGATGCAGAAAGAGGGAGAGGGGGCCGTGGAAGAATCTATTCACAATTCACGGATCCACACTGACCATCGGCCAAGCTCTACCAGAGAGGACTCTGGGAGCAGAGACTGCAAGCACCCCGTGAGGGCAGGTGTGGGAGGCCCATGAGAGCCGAATGCAGAAGAAGGGTCTGTGTGGTTCTCCCAAAGCTGCTGACCCAGGGCACCAGTGCCAAGGAGCCAGCCCTAGAAAGGAGAAAGTCCTGGGAGACCTGTGTAGAATGGCATGGTTAGCAGACAGACACGCTGCCCGTGTTACTGAATCATCTGGTTGATTCCAAGATTTTTGTTTGTTTTCATTGTTGTTGTTGTTTCCTTGTTTGTTTTTCGAGACAGGGTTTCTTTATTTAGCTCTGACTGTCCTGGAACTTGCTCTGTAGACCAGGCTGACCTTGAACTCACAGAGATCCACCTGCCTCTGCCTCCCGGGTGCTGGGATTAAAGGTGTGTGCCACCATCACCCAGCCTTGACTCCAAGTTTTAAAATACAATTTCCAGGCTATGCCATCTCCTACGTGGGCAGCAGCAGCTGCCACAACTGGAGACTGACTCTTCTGCACTCTCCCTCACTACCCCCCACTGGATACCTTCATGAGTCCCCTTTCCAGGGCAAACCTGCAGGAGTACCCGCCCAGCTCAGATGCCTCTCCTAAGCCTCCATGTTGCTCTCTCCTCCCTGGCCAGCCTGATCTGCTGTAGGATGTGACTATGCCATACCTGTGCACTGTTCCCACCTCCCCCAGCCACCTGAGCTGTCCTCTCGGAATAGCCCCTAGGTGATCTCCTGATGGCCCTGCTAGGCTCCCAGGCTTCGGAGCCTCGCCCCCTGATGAGGGCTACTCCCCTAGGAGCTCTCCTGGAACGCTTGAGCTGTGCTCACACCTTAGTTCATTTGTGTCTGCATTGTTGGCTCAGGAGACCTCTAGCCTTACCTGTCTCCAAACCCCAACAAAAGGCTGGAGGAGGAGGAGGGGGGGGGGAGGAGGAGGAGGAGGAGGAAGAGGAGGAGGAGAAGGAGGAGGAGGCAACTGCCACATGGCATAATGAAAAAAATGATGACTTCAAAACAACTGGATGCTAGTCACCCCTCTGCCACCGTCACACGCGCCCACAAAGTCCCACTCCCTCGTGTGAAAATGGGGCTGGATCCTGCGCATCTGGAAGTGACTGAGAATCCAGTGATTACATCTCAAATTGCAGGTGCTTTTTCCCATGCTGGTGTGGGGTCATGCATCTGCTCTATTTCCATGCTATGTATACCTGCGTATACAGTTACTGCTTAATCAATGCAGATGCTCACGAAGCAAGACTGTGGCCTGGCAAGGGCGGGCACGCAGACTCTGCCGAGGCACTTAAAGGCTGCACCGCTGGAAAGGTAGAAGAGGCTACAGAGAAGAGTGGAAGAGCTTCCCCTGAGGACACTCACAGGGGAGTGGAGACTGGAAAGGCACCAGCAGGGCCTGCAAACAGCACCACAGCTTCCTGCCAGCCACAGATGTAGCTGGACAGTGTGCTCGACCTGAAATGCCCAGCAGACAGCCTGGAACAGAAACCCGGCTGCAACCCACGCCAGCACACATGGGGAGACAGAGCTGTCAGCCAGCTCCCTGAGCTCAGCAGGGCTCTGTGGCGGAGCCGGCACATGTTGGTAAGCAACCCTTGCATACAGCTACAGCTAATTGTTCCCTAGGCTGCTGACCATCCCAGTGGGTGGTTCCCCGTCTCCTCCACGCAGGGCATGGTTGTGTGGGAGGCTGTGGAGAAAGGTTGCCATTGGGAAGTAGGCAGGGGGCCCGCATGCCCTGGCCTATCTTGGGATATGGAGATGGAAACCTGGGAACAGCTCTGAGCTTCAATCTTTACCTTCTCTGCTTCCACAGCCTGGCCTGGATCTGAAAGGGCAGCCTTAAGCCCGGCATTAATCCCAGGCGTGGAAACCTCCTTCCTGGCCCCAGGGTGGGACTGGTTGCATGGTCCCTACCCGAGAAGGGTGACCACCATCTCCTTTAAATTGGCTAAGGCAGACCCAGGCTGGAGTCCAGAGCCTCATGCCAAGTTGGCACTTGGCCTGAGCTACAAAACCGAAGCTCATTGCTGGCAGGAGGGTAAGACTGAAGCATTCTGGGCACAGATGGGCCAGGAGAGCCTCTGCCCTTCATGCCGTCCACCCAAGGCCCCGTGGAGAGTATCCGATTCTCGGGGCGGGGGGGGGGGGGGGGGGGGGGGAGTGGTCTCTGCTTTCCATCTGATGCTTGAAGCTTTAGCAAGCTGATCCTGACACAATGTCAAATCTGAGACAACCCTCCTCCACTCTCTCAGAGAATCTTGCCAAGCCTGGTCCACGACACGGCAGATCGGAAAGTGACGTGGAGAGGGAAAGGTCAGGCGGCCGGACCTCCCGCGGCTGGGAGCAGGTGGCTGCTGGAGCCAGGGGGCCAAGTGGCTCAGCTCACAGGCACAGGTAGTAGCAGTGACTCTGAAGATCATCACAGGCCCTGGCTGCCGGCGCTGAGAAGGCAAGTGTGGTCCCCCACTGTCGTGGCTGGGACACTCCAGGTCAGTGCCTGGGCCTATCTTCACAGGCTAGTTTTGTGTGTTCATGCAGAACCGAGACGACAGCTGTTTTTCAACGCTGGCCCTCAGATGGATCCACCACTTGGGGATCCAGCATCTACAAAGCCCCTGCTGTGTACCAGTAAGTGCCATGTGACACATTGTCCCTCCATGTAAGCACCGAGAACACTAGTCCCATTTCACAGATAAGGAAACCTGAGCTCCCATGACTGAGCAGAGGCCAGGATACATCAGAATCCCTTGTCTGCCTAGTTCTCTTCCCACCACTCTGGAAGCATGCTCTCTCCTGTGGAGGCACAGTCCTGACCTCTTAGGAAATTGGTGGCCCTATCACCCATCACCCATGAGAATGGGTGTGTCTGTGTCTAAGTGCCTATGTCAAGTGGGGACATCAGAGGCCTGTGTCTCAATGGCTTCAGCCCTCCGTGCCCAATGGAAAGGCCCCATGCATAGACTCTTTAGGGACCCCCCCCCTTCCTTCTATGACATCACATCCCCTAGGGGAACCAAGCCAAGCCTCTCCCAGAAAGGGTATGATAGTTTTCTGTCACCACAGCAGCATATCTGAGATTTAACTCAGAAAAGGCTCATTCAGCTCATAGCTTTGAAGGTTCCAATCCACAAGCAGTGGGGCCCATTGTTTTGGGTCTTTAGGGGTGGGGGTCACGTGTCATAGTGGGAATGTCAGCTGAAGCAAACTGCTGGTCTTATACCAGGCAGCAGAGCAGGAGGAGGAAGGGGCTGAGGTTCCACAACCCGTCAAAGGCACACCCCATCTGCCCAAGAGCCTCCCATGGGCTCCCCTCTTCCTCAGGGTATCACAACCTTCCCAAAGTGCACACGGGGGACCGAGGCCTTTAACACACAGGCCTTTGAGATGCAGACCAGAGCACGAAGTGACCCCTGGAGGAAATGTGGGTCCTTGAGGTGACAGAAGAGTAGACAAAGCAGAACGAGAAACCCAATCATGGTGTCTAATGGAAAATTTCCTCCAATGTCATCCACATATCTCTGACGACCTCCAGCAGAGGCTTGCCTGTACCAAATGTTGTGGTGACCATGAAAGCAGTAAGGGGCAGAGCAATCTTGACAGAAAAGCTTAGAAATGGCCGAACCTTTGACCACACTGTGTATATGGTGAACCCATGGGCTGTGGTTTCCCTGTGTAACACTAATTAGGATGCATTAGGGAAGTAAACATGTTCCTAATCTGAGGGGAATTCAAATTCGAGAGGAATTAGGTGTTCCCCAGCACTCAGCCTGTGGTCCTAGGGGGTTCTCCATGGCTCTGGTCATGTTCTCATGTCTGTGGTCTACTGACCTGGAAGCCAGCTCAAGAGCAGCCTTCCTAGGAGGGTGTGGGAAGTGACCCGGTGTGCAGTGTGGAGGGGCTGGATCTGGACTAGGTCAGGGTCACATTCCATTCCTCTCCATTCTCAGTCAGACTCTCTTCAGTGCCCCCCACCTCCATTTAAATTGTGTTCATTGTCTTCAAAATCATGAAAATGCTAGATCTCACTCTTGGAGTCTAGAGTCTTCAGGCTGGACATCTTTTTGTAGAAGAGGGGCACTATGGGGGGCAGTATGGGCAGTGGGTGCCACCTGCAAGTATGTGGTGGTCTTGTATAATAGAGACTCCCTCCCCACAAAATTTTGAGATGATCCTGCCCACCTGCAGGATCCCAGGGAGGGGGTGAGTGGGGTTAGAGCCTGTGTAGGGCTCCAGAGTGGGCCATCCCTCCAGCCTCAAGAGATCAGTGATCCCACCTTGGCTGTTTGAAGAGTCTATGCAGATAGTTGTTACCTTTCACATACATAAAAGCAAAAAGCAAAGAAAGCCTCAGGCAGCTGGGATGACGGGATAGAGCTGGGAGTAAAGGAGCAAAGGTGGATGGTTAAGCAGGCCCTGGGAGTGAGGGACCCCTTCCCCAAAGACAGAAACCTGTAACTTTTGGGAGGTGGGTGAGGGGTGCCTCCTGCACCAGCCAGGGAAAGGAACGGTCATCCTGCAGCACGTGAGTGGCAGCCAATTTGCTAGGGTGGCATGAAGTCTCTCAATGACCCCTGCCACCCAATGCTTCATGTCTACTCAGTAGAATTGGGCCACTGTCAAAGAATGTCACTTCTAAGGTCAGGAGTCAACACAAATGACTCCCTTCCTCAGGACCTTGGCTTGGGAAAAGACCAGCAGAGACCATGTTTCAAACAGAGGGGGCTGTCCATGTGCAAAGAACTAATGGATGTCTGAAGCCAAAGACCCATCAAGGACCCCGCCAGTGGCAGAGCTACACAGGCAGACTCTTTAGTCCCAGAGGAGGCTGGAGAGCTGGCCTGACATCTCCACAGAGGGCTTGTGTGTTCCCCAGAGTTCCTGCCTGACCTTCCATGCTGGCCATTTCTCTGACCCAGCAGCTCCTGCAGCAGTCCATTAGGGTGTCAAGGGGACATATATAATGGCTGTCTGTGTCCTTGGGCTCCAGATCTGTGGACTCAATCAGCTGTGGATGAGAAACGTTGAGGACAATATTGCATCCACACTGAACGTGCACTGATCCTTTCCTCCTGTGCATTCCTTCCCAGGACAGCACATGAAGCTCTTGGCTTTAGTCACCTGGAGATGGCAGGAGGGTCACAGGAGGGTGGGCACAGGCTAGATGCAAATAGTACGCCATCTTCTAAAAGGACTCAAGCACCCCAGATTTTGGTATCTGAGGGGTTCCTGAATCCAGTCTCCCACAGATATAGAGGACGAATGGACTCCCCTCTGAAGGATGAAGATGAAATAGATTAGTGATTCCTATCACACTGTTAACAAAGAAAAATGCCTGGCTCTGGGCAGATGTCAGCCGGCTTGTGGCAAGTCTCTCTTGATGCGGAATTCTGGGGCGTCTTCTACAAAGCACTGGCAACATCAGGGTCATCTCGGCTTTTGCTGTCAGGACTCTGCCCACTAGTGCAGCCCCAGATAGTTTTGTACAGACACTGGGGCCCTCTGAGGCTACGGCCCAATTTCAGGCCCTGCCTGGGCAGTGTGACCTGCAGCCCTCAGAGGCAGGGACATCATCCAGTTAGACTCTTAGATTCCCAAAACCGTCCTCAGAAGCACCCTAGAGCTGCTGAGTTTCTGACTGGGGGGGGGGGAGAGGCTTGAGGGGATGGGAGGCAGTACATTTCTTCCTCTCTCATCACCTAGAATCTATCACAACTGGGCAGACGCCGGCCGCAGGATGTCAGGCTGTCGCTGGGGTCCTGACGCAGTTTGTCTCCAGTGAAACTCATGTTGACCTTACTTCACGGTGAAACGGTGTTGAGACGTGGTGGGACCTCCGAGAGATGCATGGGCCATTGGGGCCATTCTTCTCTGGAGTTGGATTGGTTGCCTCAAGAGCACTTGTCACGAGGGAGGCTGTGTGTTGTGTCAACTTGCTCATCCCATTTTTCCACCGCGTACATGGATGGGACCTTTGCCATGCTGATATCATGCCCTCAGGCTGGGGAGATGATTCGGCTGGAAAAGGGTTTGCTGCGTAGGAGTGAGGTCATGGGTTCTATTCCCGGTGCCCATGTAAAAAGCTGGGCATGGTGACCATCACTTATAACCCCAGTGCTGGGGACGCAGAGATGAGAGGATCACTAGGGCTTGGTGGCCAGTCACCCTCGTCTAACCTTCGAACGCTGGGTCCCAGTGAGAGACACTGTCTCAAAAAAAAGGGGGCTAGCACTTGATGAAGGACAACCATTTGACCTCTGACCTCCACATACGTGTATATGCTCACTCACATAAACATGAACACACACACACACACACACACACACACACACACACACACACACCCCACAGGAGAGAGAGAGAGAGAGAACAAATGAACAAATCATAGTCTTGGACTTGCTGGTCTCAGTAACTACAAACCAAAACATATCTGTTCTTTATAAATCATCCAGTCTCAGGTATTCTTTAATAGCAATAACATAAACCAGCCTAAAGTCCTTCAGGCTAGTGTCTGCCTCAGAGGCAGCTGTCCTGGGAGCCCAGCTGTGGTACATTTTAGGGCATGGAGGAAGTTTACTTCTCCCATTCTCTTGAGGACCTCAGAATCAAAAGCAGACAGACAGATCTTGGGTGCTGCTGAGGAGTTTCAGGAACCTGCTGAGAGTCTAGCCAGATGACTTGCCTAAACGTGTCACCGTGAGCATATATCCATGCTTCTGAGGGCTGCAGGCCAGATTGTCCAGGCAGGACTGAAAGTGGGCCACAACCTCGGGGAGCTCTGGTACTTACCGACCAAGACAGTACCTCGGAGGGTCACCCCTTCCCAGGAAGTAGGTAGATTGTGTGGGGCTGGGGTTCAGCACAGGCAGAAGCTAGACTGTGGCATGGTTAACTGCCAAGGGCTCCAGAGCTGGGGCAGTTCTCACAGTGTCCCACACTGTAGAAAAGGGACTAAAGTTTACACCCATAGCCCATTAGTCACTGGATTTGGGCTGCCCTGGAAATACCTTTGCGGAGGAGGAGGCAGCTCTCCCCAGTCAGGGTAATTCCCCAGCGGGTTATGACTCTGAGACACAGACCTGGAAGGTCCAAGACTTTCCAGCTTCTCCTTCCCCAGGACCATAGGCGGCGTGACTCAATCCTGGAGGTGGAGGAGGGCTTCAGGGGACCATAGAGGAGGAGAGAAGGAAGAGGTCTCACAGCTTTGAGCTCCCAGGCCGGTCCGAGGCCTGTCGAGACAAGTTCATGCAGCAGAACCTAAATTTGACTCACCCCTGGGGACCATGACCCCAGATGGAGCATTGCCCCTCCTAGATGCCCAGTAAAGCTGCCATAGCTCCCGGGCCTTTGCCTTCTCCTTTTTTGCTGCCTCCGGGATGCTCCTGAGGGTCGACCCTAGAGGGTGCCAGACACCCTTATTGTAAGGACCGCCAGCTTCCTCAGTTTCTGCCTCAGTTTCCAGCTTCTCTCCAGAAAGAACCAACAGCTCACAGTACCAACAGGAGACCCGTCAGTGACTATTGTCACCGTGCTCTCTGATGGTTCATCCTAGGACTTGGTGGCACAGGACAATAAACCATTGTTTAGCTCCCAAGTCTACAGGCTGCTGTCTTGGGCCGGGCTCTCCAGGGCAGTGGTCCTGGCTGCTGACTGATCTAGGGTAGCCTTGGCTGGGGGGTCTAGGAGGCTACTTCTATTTTAGGAGCCTTGTCCACCTCCAGGTCAGTTGAGTGGTGTATGTGTCTGTGTCCCAAAGCAAGCGAGGGAGCCCCATTGGCCAGCGTGTGTGTGTGTGTGTGTGTGTGTGTGTGTGTGTGTGTGTGGTGTATGTGCATGTGTGTGTGGTGTATGTGTGGCGAAAGTGCATGTGTTAAGTGTTAGCATACACACATGCCTGTATGGGAATATGGAGGCCTGAGCTGAGGATGTTTGGGGTCCTGCTTCATCATTTTCCACCTTATTCCCCTGAGACAGGGTTTTTCACTAAACCTGGCATTAGGCAGGCAGCCAGAAAGCCCCAGTGATCTTCTTGCCTCTGTATGCCCACAGGGTTTCAGGTGCATGGGGCCATGCCCAGCTTTTTGCATGGATGCTGAAGATCTGAACCCAGATCCTCATGGTTATACAGCAAGCACCCTCCCCTACTGAACCCTTAAGCATGCTAGTAAAGTGCTCTAAAATTGAGCAGAGCCCTGGCCCTGCCAGCACTCTGAAGCCTCCACGGTACCTTACTTGCTAACATCCCTTTTGCCAAAGCAAGTCTTGACTGCCATAGGCTTAGAACAGGAAGTCCTGTGAGGGGCTGATGGTGCGTGTGCTCATAGGGAGGAAGGGACTGCTGGCCCCTGCCCTGAATGCAGCCGGACAGGATAGGACATGCTTCCCACACCATTTCTGACATCAGAATGAATGATTGGGCCAGATGACAGTGCTTTATGACAGCATCATCAGCATCCGCGAGGCCCCAGGAGTCCAGAGGAAGCAGAATGCTGAACGATGCTAATTAGCCCTTTGAGGAGCTGACCTGTGTGGATCTTGATGTGTGACAGCCAAGCCCCTGGGGGATGCTCTGGGCAGGCAGTGTCATAGCTTCTTCCTGATCATGGCTGCATGACTAGGGGAGTGAGGGGCAAGAGGGCCAAGATGGACTGCCAGCCTTCCCCGGACCCTTTCCCAGGCTGGGTTCTTAGTGGGTGTACAGCAGTGCTGTGGGCAGAAACATGCCCAGGACAGAGAATCCAGTTCCCCTCTGGCCGATTCCTGTGACCTTTTCCAGCTTGACCTTTCTCAGTCTGACGTCACCAAGTCCTTTCCCCAGCTGGAGGTAGCTCTGCTGCTCCCTGCTGCTCCATCTCCATGGCCTCTTCTTAGAGCTCACCTCTCCCTGCTAGACGGAAATGACACTCCACCCAAAACATCTGGAGAGGGGATCTGGAGCAGGGAACAAACACAGGCCTCAGGACACCCCCCTCCTCATGCTGACACAAGAGCAGGCTGCCAGGAAGACCCATCTCTTCAGATTTTGTTGATTAATCCACAGCTCTGGGCCTCGGTGCATGTGCTGCCCTGAGAGTATTTGAGGCTCAAGTCTTTGGGAAGACTGAGGCCCAAGGCTTTCTCTGCGCTCAAGATGCCTGAGGCCCTCGGCACTGGTAGGTGGACACACTGGTCCCTGTCCTGTCTAGGAGTTCTGGAAGCTTCCAATCTTCCAGTGCTGTTAGGGAGCACTGCCTAAGACTTCCAGACATTATTTGTCAGGGAAATAAGTCACAAGGAAATAACACACACACAAACATGCACACATGAACACATGAACACACATATACATACACACACACAAACACACATGGCTCTTATTATATATAGTTTTACTATGTTAAAGTTGAACCCATTCCTTTCTGTTTAGATGAAAAGGGGGAAAGTTGTGGAATATTTGTTTACACTGTGAAGATGTGTCTTTGCCAAGGCGCCTTCTGATTGGCTTAATAAAGAGCTGAATAGCTAATAGCTAGGCAGGAAGAGGTTAGGCGGGACTTCTGGAGACAGAGAGGACTCTGGGAAGAAGAAAGGCTGAGTCGCCAGCCAGACATTGAGAAAGCAGGAAGGGCGGTAGAGAGTAAAGGTAACCGAACCACGTAAAAGAATGTAGATGAAAAGATATGGGTTAATTTAAGTTATAAGAACTAGTTAGGAACAAGCCTAAGTAAGCTAAGGCCAAGCTTTCATAATTAAAATAAGTCTCTGTGTCATCATTTGTGAGCTGGTGGTCCCAAAGAAAAATCCATCTACACACACAGAAGCCAGACATGATTTGATGAAGTCCCCATTCTTACCAACAGCGAGAAAAACATTACTAACAACAGCGAAGCTTGATTTCATGAACTCCATCCTTCCACTAACCCTCTGACCTCAGTATGCCTTGCATTTCACAGATGAGGAGACCATGGCATGGGGACATTTGACAGTTTGTCCAAAGTCAACCACTAACAGCAGAGCTGTGGCTAGAACTCAGGTTCCCTGGCAGTCTAGACTTCCAGGATGCTCTGGTTTTTTCTAAGATGATTGCCAAGTGGTGGATCTGAGGCCCCCTGGGAGCAGAGATGGAGTGCTGAGGCCCCCCCTGGGAGCAGAGGTGAAGTGCTGAGGTCCCCCTGGAAGCAGAGGTGGAGCGCTGAGGGACCCTGGAAGCAGAGGTGGAGTGCTGAGGGCCGCCCTGGCAGCAGAGGTGAAGTGCTGATCTGGGGGGCATCTGTGTGGCTTCTCTCTCCTCTAGTCTTGAAGCCCACTGTCCTTGGCCCCAGTGCATCGTTTTGAAGGAGATCCAGGATCGACCGAGTGAAGTCTTTATACACGCCTGTCAATCAGACAGATTTCTCTGTAGCACCAACCTGCAGTATCATCCTTGAGTCGCACTGACTAGTCACAGGGAAGATGTGCTTACCACAGGGGGATCTGCAGCAGTGCAGAGGTTCCCCAGAGAAGCACCCCAGTTCTTGCTCACCTAAGATCAAAGGAACCCCGATTTATTAAGGTGCCAAGTCATAATGACGTTTATTCTCACCATGTCTATGTCCACTGTTGGAGTGGACTTCAGGACTGGCTTACTCCAGCTCTGGTCCGGTCTCTCCCTGATGCTTTCCTTTCCCACCCCTAACTGTACTGGTTTCCTCCTCAGTCTGGCTCCCTCCATGGTGGCAGGTGTCGCAAGCCTCACACCCACGTGCCCAGGGAACTGGAAAGTGCTGCTTCCCAGGTTCACTCTAAAGGGCAAGGAATCCTTTTCCCATCCCACTATCTTCAGTTGGGCCAATCACTAGCACCAAGTCATTGGAGAGCTAGTTATGAGGCCCAAGTTAATTTGTGCTTATGGGCTCAGGTCTGCGTTCCTCAACCAGTTGCAGGGCTGAAGACTATGGAAACCGTTTGAGCCTTAGGGCTGGGCTGCTGGGCAAGCCTGGAGAAGCAGGTAGATGCTGATAGAGCAAGCCAATGAACTTGGGGTAAAAAAACAAACAAACAAACAAAAAAAAAGAGGAGGTGTGTCAGAAAGGAACCGGGCTCCAGAAAATGAAACCTTGCCTCTCAGAGTTGTTCTCTGGCTCAGGAAATGGGCAGCTAGTCAGGCATAGCCCTATATCCTGACTCCTCTGCGAGGTGCCCTGGCTGGCTTTGGATCTAAAGCCAGAGAGAGGGGTGTGGGTGTGGGAGACACAATGTGGGGGTGGGGTAGGGGGTGGGGAGGGGAATCCCTGGCCTGCTTTTGGTGTCTTGTGTACACCAGTGTCATCCCTCTGCTGGGAGCACCTTCCTGAGGTTTCTTGGGCCTTTAGAGAGAGTCTTGTGAACTTGGGGCTTTTGTACCTGTTATGGCTTGAATACGAAGGGTCCCCCTTCATATTTACAGGATTATAGATTGAGGCTTGATCTTTCGCTGCTGGAGATATTTTGAGAGGTTCTGGAACCTTTGGAAGGTGGCGGATAGTCCTTTGGGGTGTCTTATCCCTGGTCCTTTCTTCTCTCTCTTCCTATCCACCATAAAGGAAACTGCTCTGATCCAGGACACACTTCTGCCACCATGACGTTCTACCTCGTAACAGGCCCAGAAGTGTGGAGCCAAGTGAGAAAGACTGGACCTTCTGAAACCCTAAGTCAACTCAATCCCACGCCCCCCCCCCACGCCCCCAAGCTGTTTCCATCAGGCATTTTGGAACAATCATGTAAAGGTGACAAACACAATACTCATCCTTGTGACTTTACACTCTGTGACGTCTGAAGTCCCCTGCCTGACATCCTCACATCTAAGGAAAGCAGCTCCAAGAGAATCAAGGACACTGTCACGGGAGACAGGGGCTGGCACCTCTCACTCCACTCATATGGCCACGGCAGCCTCACACAGCACCAGGATGAGCACTGAGGCCCTCCCACTGACAGCCCCGTGTGGGAAGGACATGCCGCAAAGCTCTTCCAGACAGTAGCGGGCAGGGTGAGGGCCAGGCTGCCCTGTGTCCTCAGCGAGGCTCTCCATGACCATTCCAGATGTGCTTGCACACAGCAACTGCACCCCTTGTACAGCTGGGGACACAGAAGTGGAAGAGTCTGTAGCTTAGCACGCTGGGTTCCTCTACACCCTTCACCGTACTGCCCAGTTTATGGACCAGCTGTCACTCACAGCCAGTCAGCAGCCCGAAGCCAGTATTCGGGGTCCACTTCCAACTTGACATTGAACAAATGAAGGTCTTGGGAGATGGCTCAGTAGCTAAGTGCCTTTGCGAAGCCAGCTTGAGAACCTGAGTTCAAATCTCTGGCACTCATGCAGGAAAGGCTGGGTGTGGCTACACTCAGGCCTGTAACCTCAGCGGCGGGATGGAGACCAGCTTCCCGGCTGACGGCCTCACTCTGGCTTCAGCAAGAGACTCTGTATCAGAGGAATAAAGTGGAGAATGACACAGCAGGGCATCTGACACCTTCCTCTGGCCTCTATGCATGAGCCTGGGCGTGTGGAACTCCATCCACATGGATGCACATGCTACACACACACACACACACACACACACACAAATCGAACAAATGGGCCTTGTTTCTTCTTTCTTTAAGTGACCTCATCACCAAAGCGATGTGGTTTGGAAAAAGCAGCATTTCCTGGCCAGGCTCAGCCCAAAGTCAGCAAGTGCTGCTGGGCTCTGCACGAGTGGCAGCCCAGAGCTGGGAGAGCCAGGTACAATTCTCATCCTGGGGGCTTGATCTCAGCAAGGCCTGTGAAATCCTGCTATGGAGGATATGTTTTATATATGTGCAACCTTATGAAAACAGAGACCTAAGCCATAATCGATGAGTGAGGCTGAGCCTGACCACGGGCTGCCGCTGGGGGTGAGTGAGACATGAACAACTCACGTTTTTATTATCTGCAAGTTCTTCGCAGGGCCACTGAGGGCAGAGGCCTGTCTGTACAGGAAGATATGGTACAATGTCTGACCTTGTTTGGGCTTAAAGGCCTCCAAGTAACTTGTCCCAGCACTTAGAGGTGCATCAAAGCCAAATGTCTCCAAAAACTGGGCCCCGAGCCACCAGGAGAGGAAAAGAGGCCATGGGCTTGGCAGGAGTGTGTCATCTGAGTGGAGGTTGGAACCGGGCCCTGGGGAGTGAAATTGCTCTGAGGTGAGGACAAAGGCTTTCCTATACCATACTGCAGCCCAACCTCACTCAGCTCTGTGGCTATGAAGCCATATACCGTGCTGAGCCCTGGAGAGTAAGGCGTGGGTAGGAGGAAGAATTTGGGGCTAATGAATAGAGAGGTCGGGCATATTCTGTGATTACTTAGAAAGATTCTAGGAGCACCTCTTTGTCCCCCCACATTTGTAAAGTGAGGAAATAGGGCTCCGCACGGACACACTTTTTTTAAATGCGAATCTGCAACACCTACAGACAAAGCGTGCATTTGGCCCTTGGAGTCAGTGTGAGGGGACTGGAGAGTGTCACTCTCTTGGCTCATAGGATGGCTCAGCCTCCCTCCTGTCCCCCATTCTCCAGTCTCAGAGGACCCAGAGGAGCCCTCGTGAACTTGTGAGTTCAGGGTTGAAGGGGAGCCGGAGCCGGGCAGCACCGCGCAGAGCAGGTGCCCCGTCTCAGATCAAGCTCCGAGCCTGCTAGCCTGACCCGAGGCTGTGCTGAAAGAAACCTCTCCTTTGATTACAAAGGGAAATGAGACCTTCAAGTAGCTGTTACTTAATAACTGCAGGTTTCCAAGGTAGATAAAATCTCTCCAGCATGTTTGGCCCTGGGGTGTAGACATCAAAGGGCCCTGTTGGATCCCTTGGGTGGGCACTTGATTCCATCTCCTCTTCCCCAGTCATCACCGGTCTGTGGCTAGAAGCACCCTGCTCGCAGCCTCCCCACATCTGTCCTTCTGCCATTAGAGATCCTAGTACAGCTGGGGTGGCCAGAGGCACTGCGTCTGGGTGGGGTGTGCATCTATACACACCTGCACACTTGTTAGCCCCGATGGTGAGAGATTCATGAACCCCCGCCCCCACTCCTTGGCGAGGACACAGACGGCATGGCTGACAGGTACTGAGAGAAAGGCCGACTCGGGTCTGTCTAGGCTTCATCCACCCACACCCGGTGCATCCAACCATGCTGGGTCGTCTCTGTCCCCACAGGGCCACCTGGAGGGATCCAAACCTTTTCAGGGGCAGCATGCAGCTCTGAGCTGGTATGGGGCTACAGAAAGGGCGTGTGGGGATGAGGGGGTGCCAAGAGCAGCTTTAGGTTTGTGGACACATCCAGGGGTCTGGTTTGGTCTGTGGAGAAGTGGAGCTACTTCTTAGAGAATCCGCTCTTTGCTGTTTCCATATCTGAAGAGCTCTGTCTCGTTTTCATCAGGCGGATCCTTCTTTGTAAGGCACTACTAACACCTGGCGTTAGTAATCCCGACACACTGAAGCCTCAGAGCAGATGGGGAGCCCCAGAACCTGGGAAGGCCCTGTGGGGACCCCTGAGAAGTTGACCACCACAGCTTCCAGAGGAAGGACCCAAATTCTCTCCATAAGCTTCTGGCCCATAGGTAGCTGCAGCATGAAGACAGCTTTTACACACACACACACACACACACACACACACACACACACACACACCAGCAAGAAGGCAAGGAGGCATCATTTCACATCTGCAAGAGTTGCTTCAAGCTGGGGACGCAGAGTCATCACTCTAACAACAGCTATACTGTTTCCCAGGAATGATCATAGGTGCCCCGTGCCCTCTGAGGGTACGAACTTCAAGTTCTTCAACCACAACCCGCCTAAGGGTGCTTAGGGTCGACATGGTGATGTCTGGTGGAGGATGGAGACTAAGATTCCAGGAGAACCTTCTCTAGAAGGAGTCATGTCCATCCCCTTGCCCTGTAAGGGACACTG
Source organism: Peromyscus eremicus (assembly GCF_949786415.1). Lineage (NCBI taxonomy): Eukaryota > Metazoa > Chordata > Mammalia > Rodentia > Cricetidae > Peromyscus > Peromyscus eremicus. Next base: position 130,545,576 of record NC_081416.1, on the reverse strand, counting down.
TCCATAATCGTGTACATGTTTAATCTCCTTCAATGCCCATCTGCTAACGGCTGGGTCCCCAGAGTAGGGCTTTGGGGAGATAATAGAACCTTTAAGAAGTAGGGCGGAGTAGGTCCTTGATCAGCGGAGACAAGCCTTCGGAGAGGATTATAGGCCAACAGCTCCTTCCTATTCCTCACGTTTCCTGTCCATGAGGTGAGTAGTTTTGCTCTACCATGTGCTCCCACCACAGTGTGCTGCCTCGCCACAGGGCCAAAGCGACGAGGATAGCCAATCACAAATAAGCATTTGTTTCGCTCTATAAGTAGGTCATTCAAGGCATTTTGTCATAGTCACAGAAAGCTGACTGTCATGCTGTGGGATCATGAGAGTGAAGGGTTAGATGCCGACGTTCACACTTCATTCACGTGACTAACTTTCTCATTTACTTGCTTCATCCATTCATATGCCTGATCTTTTGAGCTCACCAAGAGTGAGGTTTTCCTGTGGGGTAACCCCTTTCCAAAGGTCCTGTTTCTTGGAAGATCTCTAAATTCCCACTTGCCTTTGCTACAGTTGGCTCAGTGTTGGCAGTTCTAGCCTGATTGGGTGTCCCCCTTGCCCTCTCAACAACCCCGCTCTGAAGATTTCTTTAATTTTTTAAAAGTCGTCTTCTTTAAGTGTATAGGTCTTTTGCCTGTATATATGTCTGTGCATCACTTGCATGAAGTGCCCATAGAGACCAGAAGAGCGAATTGGATTCCTAGAACTGGAGTTAACAGTTGAGAGTTGCCATGTGGGTGCTGAGAATTGAACCTGAGGCCTTTGCAAGAGCAGAGGCGTCTCTCTGGTCCAGACTCTGTCCATTTCTTACCGCATCTGGTCATACTTATCTTCTCTCAGTCCCAGAACATGTCCAGTATTTCCTCAGAGCTGCCCACCACATTATTCCTCTGTCTGGAACATTCTTCCCTATTCCTCTCCAATCCGACTGCTTTGCATCTTTCAGACTCCCTGGCCACGTCTACCCCCTCACCACCCCCTCCTGGGAACTTGTATCCATGTGGTCTGCTTTTGTTACAATCTGTTTTTCCTTTGGAGACAGACCCCAACTCCGTATTGCTCACTTGAAACCCCGAGTCCTTTGGCCAATGTGGGTGCCAATTATCTGTCCTCCCAAGAGTCCCCCAGGACTGCGAAGGACACAGCTCTGCTTGGTGGCCCGACCCATGGGAACCCCTGGTTTCCTTCTGGCATTGGGACTGTTTACCATTGCAGCTTGGGCCTGTGAAGATGGTACACACAGATGTGTCGTGCCCCACCCATGGGCCTGGCAGGAAGAGGAGGCTGAGACCCTAGAGAGGGGTGGGTGCTATTCTTGGCCACATCTCCTGGGGGTGCCGCCTTCCAACAACTTCTCCCACCAGCCTGGTCTCACTTTGGGTCTCTCCACAAAGCTCACCCAGGTGCACTCTGCATCCCTATGACTTTGCGGCTAGTCATCATTTGACACCGATGGCGTCTGGAGTGAAATCTCCCTCCTTCCCTTGCTGATCTCTGCTCCCACTGACATCCTGCCAATCTGTAAGCACTGTTTTGGTTTTTTTCTTTGTTGTTTCGATGCTATGAAGTCTGCCTTGTTAACACCAGGTGCTGAAAAATGAAAACTTATCTCATCCATCAGCGTCATCAAAGCAAGGTGGGGTAGGATGGTTTCAACTCGTCCCGAGTGTCCTGAGGGCATCTGGCCTCCTGTCAATTGCTCTCCCCAGGGGGCACAACACTATACACCCAGGTCCTGTGCAGCTGCCCAGCCTCAGCCTTGGGGGCACAACACTATACACCCAGGTCCTGTGCAGCTGCCCAGCCTCAGCCTTGGGGGCACAACACTATACACCTAGGTCCTGTGCAGCTGCCCAGCCTCAGCCCCGGGGGCACAACATTATATACCCAGGTCCTGAGCAGCTGCCCACCCAGCCTCAGCCTTGCTCAGTGAGGTCTCACATGATGTGCTCAGGCACAGGAAAGAACAAGCACTTCTCTGCTGAGAGTCTGTCTTCTGTCTTGCCATTTGACTGTGAGGCACTAAGAATAAGTATTTTTTTCTGGTAGCAGAGTTTTAACCACCTAGAAAGCTTAATTAAGCCTTCCCACTGCATTCTTTTAATTGAATTAGTAGCAAGAGAGTATTTTTAGGACGGAGGTGATTATTTCATGTAACAGATACATGTCCGGATATTCTTAAACCTCTATATAGGCCAGAACAGCCAGAGAGCAGACTCCACGAGTCTGAAAGTTCACTGGCTTGCTTCTTAGACACGACATCACCATGACAGTTATTTATTCTATTCATTCATTATTTATGCCCTCAATTCTTTTTTCTTAAGCAGAGCAGGGAGGATTTTTTTTTTTTTTTTTTTTTTTTTAATGACCATGTAGCTGAGTCTGGCCATCAATGCCTGATAACCCCATCTCCACCTCCAAGTGCCAGGCGGGAATCCAGGTGTTCACCCTAGCACTCACCTTTGGGAAGGAGAATTTTTTTTTTAATGTCATACAGAGCAGTGGGCACTCGCTGATTTTAAGTTCCCTTTGAGTTGCTGGTCTGAGCGGGGCTCCTTCCTAGACATCAGTTGCGTTTGGGGTTTTTCTTGTGTTCAGAGGAGCCAGGATATCACTTGGTGGAAGACTTTGTGTATAGTGCACTGCTTTGAAAAGTAGAAGTAACATATGAAAATTCTGCTAGGAGGAAGCTGCAGGTTCAAGAAACAAGCAGCCACATAGCTAAAGCCTGGGAGTGGGCATTGTCACACCAGCCACAGTGATAAATTCAAGGCTGAAGTACCAAATGGCATGTTTGCAAAAGAAAACTCTGGTGAAATACACCACATGAAATGTTCCAAGTAAAACTCCTAGGTTTTCCTTTCTGCACAAAAGGGATGAGAATTATTTCAATATTGGTAATGGGGACAATGCAGTATGCAGACTCTGGCCACCACTCCACGTCAAGGCTACCCAACTGCTGATGCACAACACTGGATACATCCAGCAAAAGCAGAGGACGGGATCTATGGAGGGAGATATGATCTGTATTCGCACGCAGCGGACTTGGCAGAGGGACTCCAGAGGGATCCTGAGAGGAACCCAAGGGTGAGGTAGGGTGGGGTGGGTGGGGCGGGATGAGTTCTATTTGTGGAATTTTCCACCTCCTTTGAGCTAGGTGTGCCAATTGAGATACATCAGTGAGATCCAGGGGAAGATGCAGGACAGGGCAAGAGTGTCCTGAAGGAAGGTGGCGTGTGAAGAGAACTCTGGAAGGTGGCCACAGGCACGTGTGGAAGTCAAGTTATTTCTTGCTTTCTTTTGATATTGGTGGCATCAGATAATTCTGCTCTTTAATCTCACATTTCCATGCTTGTCTTTCGACTTTCAATGTTTCTGTCAAATACGGCAGATCCAGGGGATTTTTGTAGAGACTCATACATCATTTCTTCGGCAGTAGTGTACAGTATCTTGATTTGGGCTCGCTTTATTGACCTGCAAACCCACCAATATCCACTTAGCTTCCTATAGAGAAGGTCGAGGTGGGTTCACCTCGAGTCCAAACACTGGCCCCCTGTCCTTGTTCAAAGCACCAACATTATCACCATCACCATCACGAGCCTGGAGATCATTTAGGGCAACCTCAGTTGCTGGCAGGGTGCCCCCAGCACAGCAAAAACAGGGCCCTTTGAATCCCAAGGTTATGGCCTGGTGGAGGCAGAGGTACCAGCCCACAGGATTTCTTTCCTTCTATTTAGATTTTCTTCCACTGAGCACGGTGTACAACATTAAAACAAGATGGCGAGGAAACACAGGCACTGGAAAACTCACACTCCATGTTAAGACTTGCCGTCTTCTGTAAGTGGTGGTAGTTCAGTCTCCCAGCCCTCCACACCCTCCTCTCCCCATTCCAATCTCTTCACACTTGTTAGTCTGCAGAGCTTCTTGGCCGCCGAGGCTCCAGAAGGGTGGGATGCTCAGCTCTTCTGCAGCCCGCCCGCCCAGCCTCCTGCTGTTGCCCGGATTCTGGTGCCATTTCAACCTTGGCGTCAACACAGCTCTTTCTCCGAGCTGATTGTTTGAACTATCGCTAGATCCTTGGTCCCATTTCTCAGTGACCCTGTGAACTGTTCCTATTTTGGCCATGCTTCAGATGCAAATGAATGCACTGGATTTAGCATTAAATAAAGGCTTAATTGATCCAATCTCAGATCATTTTGTTGTTGCCCTTCAACGAGGTGCCGAGCAGAAAGGATTTTGAGAAACCTCTGATGAGACCTCACGGCAGTCGCCTGCCAGTCACAGGAACTGAAGTGTATTCTGAATTAGATCATATTGCATGGCTCTACTTCAAAATGAATTTGACATAAATAAAAGGGTAAAAGTTTTCCAAGATTGCTCGGGTTAAAAAGAGCTAAACTAACATGGTTAAAACAGAGCAGTAACCCAATGCTTGCTTATTAAAAAATTAATCTCTTGTATGCCCACTCAAGCAAATGGGTATTGCATAGCGAAAATAGGGAGGAAACTGATATTTCCAAGTACAATAGGACAAGGAAACACATTAGGTTTAAAGATAGTTAAATATACGTATACATAGAAGATATTTTAAACATCCATGCTGCCAGCGATCGGATTGATTTTTTGCTACCTACTAGGTAAAGAACACGGGCTATGATAGTGTGCACAGGAGACATGTCTACCCAAACTGGGGCGTAACTAAGGATTCTGAGCTCTGTCGTCATGGTTTGCTGTGGCCTGCAGAATTGCTTCTGTAATCAGTATGAGACACTTCAACTTGAATTAGAAGTTATATGAATACACACCACACTGAGCATGCACAGGAAACTGGGATTGAGTATTTCCCATACTGAATCCAAAAAAAAAACAGGCTCTTTAGAGGTCTGTCTGCAGCTTTCCTGGATGGTAGAGCTACAGGAGCAGCTCAGATCCCGACTCTCCTAGCATCTCCCAAAGAGTGAGCTCATACTAATGCTGTCAGGACAGGGCTTTATGTTTTCTTAAAATTCCTTCACAGCCCAGTCAACTGAACACAGCAAACACATACCTCAAGAGATTTAAAAGTCTTTTGCCTGGGAATGGAGAGATGGCTCAGTGGTTAAGAGCACTGGCTGCTCTTCCAGAGGACCGGGGTTCAATTTCCAGTACCTACATGGCAGCTCACAAATGTCTGTGACTCCGGTTCCAGGGTACCTGACACCCTTGTACAGACATACATGCAGGAAAACACCAATGCACATAAATAAAAAGTTTAAAAAAACCTCTCCCCTTTATTTAGAATCAAGACAGTTCTGATCTACTATCAGAATCTACTACAGTCTGCACACTATCACAGAGGCCAGAATAGCTCTCTGCCAGTGAACCCTTTATCAAGTTCAGAGAACTACAAACTGCCTTAGGTTATTTTGAGACTACTTGATACTATTATGAATATTTAATGATTTTACTGAAAAGGTAGGACCTTTAGTAAACAAGTCCTCCATGTACATCTTCATTCTCGATAAAGAATGATATACCAAAATAATTCTGGGAATCTAGGAAAAAGGCAAATGCGATTTCCAACCTCTTGAAAGTACTTCTTAGTACTTTATGGTTTCCCACTTGTTTTTAAATATATCAGTTCAATAGTGTCTGGTGCACAGTGGGCTCTCGAGGGGCCTCACTGCAATGGTTACTGATGAATCCACAGTGGGATGGGCTATTACAAGGTAGAGCCTAGCTGTAGGAAGTGAGTCACTGGGCATGAGCCATGGCAGGATGCAGATGCAGGATCCTTCATCTCTGTTTCCTGGCCACCCCGAGATAAGCCACTTCCTTTGATGCTCTGGCTGTCAGGATGTCCTGCCTCACCCCAGGCCTAAAGTAATAGAGGCAGCTGATCATGGAATGAGACCCCTGAAACCTGGAGCTAAAATACAGCTTTCACCTTTTCACTTTTTCTCAGGAGGTGTTTTGCCATAGTGATGGAAATGAACACAACAGCGAGAACAAAACCTAAGACCAGATGGCCCGATAACACTGTTCCCATTCCATTTACATCCAGCCATAGTGACAGCAGTTGTATTCACAGGTTCTGCAAACGTGTACATTTTTGGATGAGCCCATCTCTATTAGCAGACATGTAAGGCAAACTGCCTCATCAGGTTTGATTAAACTGAAATAAAAATTCATCTAAGTTTATTGGTCTCCAGTACATAATGTTCATTGTGGTGATATATTATGTACCCCAATATATTGTTTCCCCTAATACACTTATCTGGGGATCAGAGGACAGAGCCAGCCAGTAGATTAGACATAGAGAACAGACAGTGGTGACACACGCCTTTAATCCTATCACTCAGGAGGCAGAGATCCATCTGGATCTCTGTGAGTTCAAGGCCACGCTGGGAAAAGAGCCAGGCATGGTGTATACACCTTTAATTCCAGCACTTGAGATTTCATGCCTTTGCTTGGGAAGCACACACACTTTTAATCCCAGGAAGTGACATGGCTGGAGAACAGTATATAAGGTGTGAGGAGACAGGAACTAAGCAGCAGTTCAGCTGAGACCCTCATGGATGAGGACTCAGAGGCTTTCAGTCTGAGGAAACAAGATCAGCTGAGGAGTTGGTTAGGTGAGGTTGGCTGTGGCTTGCTCTGCTTCTCTGATCTTTCAGCATTCACCCCAATATTTGGCTCTGTTTTTTTAAAATTATTATTATTAAGACCTTTTAAGATTTGTGTTACAGTTCATCAATAATTCCAGACTATATTCATCAATCTCCCCTCCAAAGTTCCATACCCATTCCAATCACTATCCATTTTCCTCAGCCCCTGGAAACCATTAATCTACTTTCTATCCTTATGCATTTGGAAAGTTTGGACATTTCCTAGAAATTGACTCATCAGTTTATGGATTTCTGCATCTGGCTCTTCTCATTACTTTTTATGTAATAATGTGTTTGAGGTCTCCCCATGTTGCACCATATGCCAGTAGCTTATTCATTTTTATGTCTGGGCCACATCACACCATATGGAGATCATGCACTTTATTTGGCCACTCATCCACCCAGGGGCAGTAGAGTTGTCCCCACTGTGAGTAGTTAGGGAAAGGCAAGCACTCCTGTTTACCTATATGAGGAATCGCAAGGCTGTTGTGAAAAGGTGAGCAGGATTGTATATTCCGACCAGCAGTGTGTGACGGTTTCACTGCCCCCGTCCTTGTCAACGTTTTTGTGCACCTTCCAGGAAAACAGTGAGCACTAAGTGCAGTCTCCTGGTCCTCACTGCTTCCTGAATGGATCTGATGGCAAGTTCCTTTTCACCTGGATTTGGGTGTTTACATCCAGTCTTCTCTGGAAAACATTCATTCAAATTCTTTGTATAAAGAATTTATAAATTAACTGGAAGTTTTTCTTTCTATTGTTGAATCATAAGAGTTCTGGTGGGGCGGTGATGCCTTTAATCCCAGCACTCAGGAGGCAGAGGCAGGCGGATCTTTGCAAGTTCAAGGCCAGCTTGGTCTACAGAGCGAGTTCCAGGGCAGCCGGGGCTACATAGAGAAACCCTGTCTCAAAAAACTAAAAGAAAAAAGAAAAACAAGAAAGAAAGAAAAGAAAAAAAGGAAAACTAGTTCTGGATTCTAGGCCCGTATCAGCTATTGACTTGAGAGCATTTTGACAACATGGGGCTTTCCTTCTGCTTTCTTGGCACTGTTAGTTGAGGCATTTTAAAATTTTGGTACAGTAGAATTCATCTTTTTTGTCACACATGAAGCCCAATGGCATGAAGGTTTATTCCTTTTTTTTCTTCTAAGAGCTTTCTTTTATTTCAGTTCCTACACTGCAGTCTATGGTTTTTTTAGGACATTTTTTGAATATGGTATGAGGTTGGGGTCTAATTTTGTTACATGTGACCATCATAGCAGCACTGTTGATAAAAAGGCCACATAGTCCCTCGTCAAACTCTCTTGGAACCATTGCCAACATTAAGTTGATCATAAATATAGGGATTTCTGAAATCTCAATTATCTATATGTGTATCTTCGTGTGATTATCACATTGTTATTGTAGCTATGGGACTGAGAAGTATGAATCCTCTTGAGATTTTGATATCGAAGATGTTTTGCATTTTACATTAGTATTAGATAAGTTGTCTTTTTCTGAAATGTACACCCAGTACATTGACACATTAACTGAATTACAGATTGATTTGGGGAGTAATGCCACCCAAAGAGTGCCGTCTCCCACGTGAGGAACTTCCCTATGCATCTTTAGCTTCTTCAGGGCTTTGTGATTCTTACTGTGTGAGTCTTGGCTTCTGTTAAATTTATTACCAAACACTTTATTCTTTTTGATACTCCTGCAAATGGAATTGTCTTAATATTAATTTCTTTTGGGAGGTTGTTCAGTAATAGTATATTAGTATAAGAAATCAGTTGATTTTTCTGTATTAATCTTATCTTCTGTGACCTAGACAAATTTGTTATCTCTAGTAGTTTTCTTATGGATATATATTTGCCCACATATATATCCATATATATATAATATTTCCCTTATGGATATGTATATATCCATATATCTACATATAGAGAAAGAGGTGGAGAGGGAGTGGGATTTTTTTTTTTTTTAGGGTCTCACTACGTACCTCCAGCTGGCCTAGAACTGACGATGTAAGCCCAAGGCTGGCCTCAGTCTGCCTCTGCCTCTGTCTCCAGAGTGCTAGGATTAAAGGTGTACACCACCATGCATGGCCCCCATAATACTTTCTCTGTGCAAGAGCATGACACCTGCAAATAGGTTTTCCTTTTCCAATCTGAATGCCGATTATTCCCTCATTTGGCGCACTTTCTTGGCCAGAAACTCCAGGTGGAACAGACACTGAGAGAGGATTATCTTTGTCTTAGTGCTGCCTTCAGAAGATAGAGGGGAAGCTTATGAAATTTGACCATTTGTCACTCACATATCAACTATGAGTTTTTGTAGCTTCCTTTATCTGGTTGAGGAAGCTCTTCCTTTTTTTTTATGTGTTCATGATGAAAGTGTGTTGAATATGTCAAATGTTAAATCTTTTTCTGTAGCTATTAGGACTATTGTTTTATCGTGTATATTAATAATGTGATGTTGTATATTGACTGAACTTTTTTCTACATTGAATTTTGTATCTCCAAGATGAATCCTATTGGGTGACGGTGTATAATTCTTTCTATATGTTGCTGGACTCACTTTGTTAATATCTTGTTGAGTCCTGCATCTGTATTAAGTGATATTGGCCTAAAGATATTTTCACTTTGTCTAATGTTGGTATATAATAATTGGTCAAAGGAATGAGTTGGGAAAGGCATTTTTTATAATTTGTAAGAATTTGTCCATAATTAGTGTTAAGTATTCTTTAAATGTTTGGAAGAATTCACCAATGAAGAAACCTGTCCACCACAAGCAAACACTTGACAAAAGGGTTTATTTGGAGCTCACAGTCTGAAGGTACAGTCAATCTATCATAACGGGGCGGTCTAGTGGCAGGAGCTGAGGGTGACTGTTGGTCAGGAAGCAACACACACCGGTGCTTGGCTAGCTTTCTTCTTTATATGCAGTTGGGGACCTCAGCTGTGGAACGGTGTCACCCACAGTAGGCTGGGTCTTCCCACTTCAGTTACCCTCATCAGTCATGCCAGAAGCTTACCTCCATTGTGGTTCTACATCCTAACAAGCTGAAAAGCCAGGATTTTCCCACGCATCACATGGACACACATCTGTTCTCATAATTTTATTTCTGTAAGGAGTAATCCTTCATGCTTGGTATAACTTGAATCTCTACATTTTTTTTCTAATCTAGCTAAAGGTGTGTTCATTTTAACTTCTCCAACCAGCAGCTTTTGTTTAAAGACTTTTTAAAAATTGTATTTATGCGCACGCGCGCGCGCACGCGCACACACACACACACACACACACACACACACACACGTCTGGGTGCCACAGCATGCATGTGGGGGTCAGATAACAACTTCTAGGAGTCTCTCCCCATCTATCTTGTTGGGTCTTTTCTTTCTGCTGCTGTACTCATATTCCATGCTAGCTGGCCCCTGAGCTTTGGGACGGTTTTCTATCTCTTGTGTTGCTAGGGAGTGCTGTGATTATAAATGCCTGCCACCGTGTCTGGATTTCATGTGAGTTCTGAGCATTGAATTCAGGTATTCAGTCTTGAGCAACTAGCATTTAATGTGGGGGGCCATCTCCCCACTCCCTCCTCTACTTTAGTCTACATTACTCCTTTTCCCTGCTTTATGTTTGTTGGTCTTGTTTTGTGATATTTTAGGCTATGTTATCAGCGCTTTCTTTTTAAATTTAGGCATTTGTAGCTAGTTATCACCCACTGTGTGCTGCTTTATCCACATCTAACATCTTTATGTATATGAATATATATATCATACAGACACAGACATTTTTTGAGGTAGGATCTTGCTATTTAGTGCAGGATGGCCTCTAATTCACCATCCTGCTACCTCAGCCTGAAGCTTAGTCACCAGGCTAGTGGTTGGGCCATCTCAATTCTTTAGCAATTTTCTTAGTGTTTTCCCTGATGTTTATACTCAGTAGCCTAACATGTAAGGTATTTGGGTTCCAAACTAACTTAATATGAATAGCACACAAAAAGTTTGTTCCAATTTGTGCTGGTTAGTTTCTGTCATCAGCTTGATGTAACTTAGAGTCAGCGGGAAGAGAACTTCACCAGACTGGCCTGTGGCCATGTCTATAAGGGATTGTGACTGATACGGGAGGGCCCAGCCCACTGTGGGCAGCGCTATCCCGGGACAAGTGGGCCTGAACTGCACAACAAACCAGCAGAAAGAGACGAGAGGGAGCCAGTAGACAGCACCATGGTCTCTGTTCCAAGGCATTCCAGTGAGGGCTGTAAGTTGGAACTGCACGTTGAAATAAACCCTTTCCTCCCCAAGTTGCTTTTGGTCATGGTGTTGATCACAGCAACAGAAAGCAGACTAGAATACTATGTAAATTTATTACTGTCCCCTGGCTTTGTACTTTGGTCATACAATGTTGTGTGTATGTGACCATTATCATACATTAATAATCATCATTTTACACAGTTGCTTCATAACGCAGGAAGGAAAGAGAATTATGCGCAGAAATGGAGTTATCATATGTTTACTTAGTTACCTTTACCAGCACTTTCTTTTGTGTGTGTGTATAGACTTGAGTTACTGTCTCTGTTCATTTCAGCCTGATGGACTCTGGTTGTGTTACTGTAGGGAAACGTGCTGCTGCTAATTCATTGGGATGCTCTAACTACCTTCCCTTCTGAGGATAGGTGGAGACAGAATTCTCTGATAGTCATTTATAGCTGTACTTAGATGTCATTGCACTACCTTCCAGTGTCTGTGCTTTTGATGAAGACAACCCAAAATTTAAGCTACGTCTTCCCTATTTAAGGACTGTCTTGGATAATGTGACTATGTGCCCTGTCACGGGTCTCTTTGGATTTTTCCTTCTTAGTATACACCAAGCTTCTTGAGTTGCAAATCAGTGATATTTCATCTAATTGGAGTCTTTGGCTGTTTAAAATGTTCTCTTTGTCTTCCCCTTTTAAAGAGTCCAATCAAGCATAAGTTCAGTGCTTGGTAATATTCCACAAGTTTCTGCGACTATTTTTTCTTCACTCCTTTTTTTCCTGTCCTTTGCAAATGGATAATCTTCTCTGAGACTATTAATTTTTCTCCGTTTGTTTTTGTTTCTGCCTTTTGGAACTGGATAATCTTAAATGACCTATATTCAAATTTTATCATTTTTGTGGCAGCTCAAATGTGGTGTTGGGCATACCTTGTGACGTTTTCATTTTAGTTAGTGTTTTCAACTTCAGAATTTACATTTAGTATTTTCTATTTGGTAAAACATCAGTTTTACACACACCCCCATCCTTGTTTTTAAAGATAAGTAACCCGTGCTGGCCTGGAACTCTATGTAACTGAGAGCAGACTTGAACTTCCGACCCTCCTGCATCTGCTTCCCAAGTTTGGGGACTGCAGATATTTGCCACCACGGGACCCAGGGCTTCATATGTACTGGGCAAGCACTCTGCCAGCGGAGCTCCATCTCTGGTTCCTCCTCTGGTTTTCTTAGACATGTGTTCTCTATACTTCTTTAAGCATATTTAAACTAGTATGTTTTAAAGTCTTTGTCTAAAAGTCCAATGTCAGGGCTTCTTTGGGTACAGTTTCCATTTATTACATGTTTTTCTCATATACTTTCTTGTTTCTTTAAATGTGTCACTGTTTGGGGGGGTGTTGGAAAACTGGACACTTTAAAGGATGTTGAGGTGACTGAAATCCTATTTACTCACCTCCCTAAGGTTTACTATAATTATGCCTTTGGGTCTTCATGAGTCTTCTAAGTAGTTCAGCAGTCTGCATTCTTCGTGATACACTTGCGTGCACTCAGTGTCTGCTCTGGTAGTTTAGTGAGCAGCTAACAACAGGACAGGTATTTCCCTACCTGAAACCAGTAAGTCTCCCCACATGTGCACAGGGCTCTGAGTGCATGTAGAGACACTCAGTCTGATGTGATGGCACTGCCTTTGGCTTGTCTGCTTTCACAGAGCCTCAGGGCAACTTGAGATGAGTGCTTGGGATGATCCAGGGCGTGTAAAGCCCTGCCTATGTGCATGACCATCTGACCCTTGGGAACAACAGAGCTTCCCCCAGCCCCCTGGCTGTCTCATTCCCCAGCTTTCCTTTAACATTCTTAGTCTATTGCTCATTCCACAGGCTACCCACTGGTTCAAGCAGCCACGGCTAATCAATTCTCTGAAGATGTTCCAGCACACGCTACAGAGGAAAAGCTCTGTCCCACCTGACAAGCTCCCATCACTGTAGAGTAAGAGTACTCTTACAGGTGACCTCTAGGGAATCAAGTGACAAGGATCTGGAAATGAGGGCCTGGGAAAGTCCAGCTTGTCCTGTCCCTCTGTGTGGCTCCCATGCAGCTGCAGGTTCAGTCTTGTGTCCTGCAGTGGAGATGGCAGCAGGCAGATCATTACACTCCAGGGCCACCGTTCTGCTGGACCCATCTCTCTTAAACAGCCTTTGGATTGCTGCGTACTTTAGTAACTGCTGAATTCTGGAAAAAGCAGATTCTAAAATTATGGAGAATTTTCTCTTTGTGTTTATGCAGTATGGAGAATTTTCCGATGTCTTTCACCCACTATTTTGCTGGTCTTGACCTAAATATATAAAGTCCCTTTTCTCTTAACAAAGTGAATTTGTTGAAACAATGAAGATTCTACCATACATTTCTGAGCATTCACATAATTTAAGTTCAATTATTCTATAAATAACAATTATTCCATAAGCATGTGATCAAACTAGATATAATATACATTTTAGACAATGACCATGCTCTAAGTAAATGTACACACACACACACACACACACCCTTAGAACAGTATGAAAAACAAAACCTGATAGTCTTTAACACAGATAGAAAGGTTAACCCTGTCCATACTGTAGGGTGACAAAACCAAAAACCCAACCTAAACTTAGGAACGTTTGTGTCTTAATTACAAGCAGAAGTGATCTCCAAAGGCTCCACCCTCTGCCCCGCCTCCGCTCGGGCTGCCAGCACTTTGAGTCTCTCAAGTACAAAGGACCATGCAGTCATGCTTCAAAGATCATCTAGACTGTGAAGCACTGTCTTTCCCTGAGGATGACAGTCGCTGGGCTATGCTCAGTCTCTTTCCTACAGACACCCACATCACTTAGATCTACTAGCTGATGTCACTGGGAGGTACTTCCTGGATAGGGACAGTCAGACTTGGGTTTTGTAAAATCCCCTCTGATTAAAGAACAGGCAAGATGCTCCGAGTTCCTGGAGAAATGCAGCGGAGGTTAACTGGACAAACAGGGAAGATGGAAATCACTAGGAATAAAAACAGTATGCTGGCCCAGTGATCTATAAAGCTACACAAATACAAAGCGAGTGTGTTATGTCTCAGTATCTAGTCTCAGGAGGCTGCATGGTGCTTGTCCACTACAATCCACGCTCATCACTTTAAGGATGTTTTGGTTTCCGTTAAAGCATTTGTCACATTTGAACTTTCTAGGGTCAAAGTAAGTTCTGAGTTTTCAACTTCAGAAACTTCATTTTACTACTAACCTTCAAGCTGGCTTGGAAAGCCCCCGAAGACTGTGCAGTACTCATACATTTTAAAGGAAAGTACACGTGGAGTCTGAAAGGTGGTGTTGACGGCTTTTTTCTTAGACCGTATTTTAGTTCATAATACTCAGTGTGAGACAATGTGAAGTGGGTGTTAAAACAGTGAGCTGTGTGTGAAAGGCTCTAGTGAGTGCTGGGCCAAAAGATGTTTCTAAAAGAGAACCAAACAGCAAGCGCAGTTCACTGCTCTGCTCCTCCCGTCAGAGCGGGCGCCATCGCCATCGGGGCTCCTCCTGTTCTTCAAACAAGGGCGTTGACAAGGCTGCAACCATCAGTGCCTCACTGTGGACGAGGAGAGGCCAGCCAGGCCCTCTCCCAGGAACACTCTGGTCTAAGGCTGTCCCTGGAGGAGGTTCACTGTCTACCACTGACAGTTACCCTTGTTCCGGTGAACGACCTCCCACTCCCACTCAGGCAAGGAACCAATCACACAGCAGGAGGCCACGCACAAAAGACAGGAAACAGAAGGGGGACCTGGTGAAAAGAAGGGCTCCATCACAGAGGGGAAGTGGGGTGCCAGCAACTAAGAGTCACTACAGAAACATATGAAACTGTCAAGCAGCAAAAAATTAAATATATACAATATGTATGTATATATATGCACATATATGTGCAAGTGAAAAGGTACGTTCAGTGTATATATGTGTGCATACATGTGTACACACACATACATATATACATATATATGTGTGTGCACATGTGTATACACACATACATATATACATTGAAGATGTAACATTGTCACTTGCACAACGTTAGATAATCAGGATTTTTTGATATGGTGACAATTCTACTGAAGAACACCGGTAAGGCATCAACTAAAAAGGAGGCCTTGGTTCTATTATTCAGCATAGAAAGAGCTGTCCTCAAGGCTATCCTCGCTTTGAACTCAGCACTAATCAACCACACATGAGCTGAAGATGAAAACGTACCTGAACAGATGACACTTTCCAAGCAGCTCATTCGTTTTATTATTGTTATTGTATGAAAGATCTGCCTACCTGATCAGGAAAAACAACATACAGGGCTGGAGGTATAGCTCAGCGACGGGGTACTTACCTGGCATGTGCAGTGCTCAGGGTGGGATCCCCATGGAAGAAATGGAGGGAGGGTAGAAAAGACACAGAAAGAGTCTTCCTTTTCCTTTTTTTTCTAGAGCTTTGGACACAACCGGAGCACAGAGCATTGAGGCAGGTTTTCCCCAGTTGATAACAGTTTTTTATAATACCAGAAGGCTAACAATGACATCAGTGAGTCCAACACAAAGTCTGCGTGAGGAACAGTGCCAGGGAAACCACCTTCTAAGTTCTCTGTCTCATCAATTAAGCCCAGACGCTGTACCCAGCCAAGGTTAAGACTGACAGCCTAGAGGCCGTCTGCCCCGCCCCTCCCTGCCCCTCCCACTTCTGGTAACAGGTAGAGGGAAGGGGTCTGGAGTATAAACACCTTTGTAAAAGTCTAAACACGTTAAAACAAAAGTATTATCCCAAGGAGAATTCCTGAGTATCAGGGTGGCATATTTCATGGCTCCGCTGAAGACATGGGACAGCAAAGGGTGAATCAGAAAGATGTAGCCATGTGTTTACTATCATTCATGTGACAGGTAGCCGTTACTTAAGTTTCAGGTCACATTTTTCTCTCCAACTTATATACATGTAGGGGTTATGCTGAAACTTCCATTATTCTAAAGGAGGAAAGAAGAGGCACATTTGATCCAGACCCTCAGTCCCTATTATACTCTAGGTCTTTGAAATGTTAAGGACGAACAGACCAAGTTATGAAAGGGACAGGAGGAAGTAGACACAGCGAGGAGACAGCTGGCAGGCATGGTCGTTCTCTGCCTCTGCCATTACTCGGAGAGTCTGCTTTTGGGGCAGCAGGTGGTGTGACTGCAAAGAGATCACACGTTTGTCAGTAACTATGGAGGACTTTTGGCACTGTTAGAGCCCAGAATTACAGGTAGGCTGGCTAATAAAATGTCATCAACCACAGGTTTGGGAAATAGCTTATCCACCAAGCAACCCTTCTTGCTTCTCCTTTCAACCCTGTCTTCTATAAATTATACCACTAAGACATAGAACTCTTTCCCCACTAAAAGAACCTCCCCACAGCAACCAGCTGAGCATCTGGAAGCAAAGCAGATTAAAATGCCATCCTTTGAAAGGAAGATGAAATCAGGGACTCCCCCACAAAGAGCATGTCTCTCTGCAAGGGAAAGCTTGTCATGGGCTTTGCAGAAGTTGGAGGTGGAATGTGGACCTGTTCACTTCTGTTTTCCTAGTGAGGATTCAGTCAAAATGAAGATGATTTCACGTAGGGGTAAATACCACTAAGCCTCATCCGCAGCAGAAGATCAGGGGCCTCAAACCTCCCAATGATATATAAGAAAATCTTAGCAAAACCCCCTGACATTTCAAAACTTGTTTTCCTGTACTAGCTTAGAACAAGAGTGTATTTAATTAGTATCTACATTTTTTGTTTTTAAATCCCTTTCAAAAATGTCTTCATAGGTTGCAAAACTTAGAAATAAGGCAGGAACTTTCCAGAGGGCGTGTGCTCCGGAGCCTGCTGCACCTCTGCAGGAGCCTAGCCGCGCCAGCCCGGGCGCCCTGCCCTGCTGGGCAGGACTGCTGAGGCCATAGGGGTTGCTGAGACTCTAGAAACTGACAAGTTTCCAATGGAGAAGACTTCGAGAATAATCACCAGGGGAATAATCCTCTGGGGAGAGACAGAAGGATCATCACCAAAGGTATGTTGGCCAACAGTTAATTTGGTTCTATTATCAAATTAAGAGTTCTTCAGGGAACTGCAACTCGCTTTAAATTAGATGTGGGGAAGCTCATCTGACTAAATAGTTTATGTATGAGACACACTCACATAAAAAGAAAAACACAGAAGACAAAATGTCCTTAATTTGGGGGAGGATATATTCCAACTTGAGGGCAGGGTGAAGGCCTTTTAGTTGTGAAGCCCAATCAGGACATTTCCAGAGAGTTCGGCATGCCTCCGCACTGGACAGGACAGGGCAGGACGGGATGGAAGGGTCTGTTCCGTCTGGCTGGACTCTCCTGGCCCCACCACGCACGCTGGGCGACAGCAGGCCACTGCAGGGTTGAGCTGGCAGTGCTAAGGCTCTTGAGTGTTCATCAGCTCAGCAGGTCAAAAGTCTGCAGACACTGGGTGGAGCAGCAGTAAGCCACGAAGCCAACAGTTGTCCTCCTGGGGGATGGGGGAAGAGAGCACTGTTAGCTCAGGAGAAAAGCAGCGGTTCTTCCCCACTGGAGACAGCCTTTCTTTGTTAGAACAAGTGAGGCGGCATGAACAGCAGGCTGTGTTATAGAAACGTAGGATGTCAGATGCTGTTTTCAAGCCCAGGCAGCAGCAGGTGAGGCATGTGTGTGCATGTGTTCTTCCTCCAATGGTGGGGTTTGGATGACACACCGTCCCTATAAACAGCTAAGGGAAGAGCTTTTCCATCTTTCAAAGCCAACAGGGCCATCAAAGAACTCGAACTACATTCTCAAAGTCGCAGCTCAGGGCAGCGTTTCACATCTATATTCCCAGGACCTGGACAACTGAGGCAGGAGGACTGCTATGAGTTCTAGGGCAGCCTGGGCTACAGTTAGATCCTGTCTCAAAACAACAACAACAACAACAACAATATAAAAAGAAAATAAAAAGCACCACCAATTTAGCACAAAGCATACATACATACATACCGCAGCTTAAGTACTACCATTTGAAGGAGTTTATCCTACTGACACATTCACTCGGTGTAATTTCAGAGTCTGCATATGTGACTCGAAGGCCTTACATAACAGAGAAGCTCTTCTCAAACTCTTGCTTGGGTACCTTTGCATGATGACTCATGAGTTCCCTGGGGCTCCTCATGTGCTCTGGACAGTGCAGGCTCTTAGAGGCCTTCTCCTTCCACCCACAGCCATCCTCTGGTCAGGGGAGAGTAGTCTCTTGCTTTCACAGGACAGCCTATGCTGACTGTTCAGCACTTGACCCTAACTCTGCCGTTCTCTGTGGTCCTGGAAAGGAACTTCTACAGACTACCTTGTCAAAGTGTCAGGCAGAATGACAGTAAATGGCAAGACTCTGGAAGAGTAAGTGCTTGGAACATTCAACAGTTATGGCACCAAGGAGAGTTCACAGTCTGTGGGGGTGAGATGGCCTTTTCTGACTGAAAAGAATTAAAGACCAACCAACCAAACAAACACCTAACCAAAAACCAGATATGCTTAGTGTCTTCCAATCTCAGTTCAAGACACGGCAAGAGAATTTCTATGGTGACCCTAAAGGAATCATTTTCTCATGAGCTGAAGAACACGGCTGAAGCCCAATACAGCAAATCACATGTCAGGTAAAGGTGTTCTGACTTGGTGTATGTGTAAGTGTGTGTAGTGTGGGCGCCTGTTAGAATATGTACGGGATGCACATGTGTGCATAAATGTGTGGGGCCAGAGGCCGACACTCTGCATCTCCCTTGATCTTTCCACCTTCTATACTGAGGCAGGGTTCCAATTCAGCTAGACTGGCTGCTCGGCTCCCTCGGGGATTCCATCTCTGACTCCTGGGGGCTGCTATGCCAACACAGCTTTCTGTGGGTGCTGAGGATTCCAGCTCCAGTTGTCACATTTGCGCATCATCTACTGCTCCACTCTAGGAAAAATGACTATATGAAGTATCCTAAGGCAAAGTGAGGACAGGAACTTGAGGCTTTGGACAGAACCAATCTAAGAACCTGGAGCTTCTAGAGATTTCTTCATACTGGAAACGAATCAGTCCATCAGTGGACAGATTCTTCTAAGAAAATTAGTGTTCCTTCACATGAAAAGGTTTCAGCGGCTTCATGTAGGATGGCTGTCTGAAAAGGAAGTGCCGATCTATTTAGGCAAGAACTACCATCACCAATACTCAAGGCCTGCAGGGCCATAAAGAGTAAAATCCCAGCACCATCCAAGATCGGGAGGTAACACACACACTAAAGGAGTCTTGCCGTATTGTCCCTGTGAGAAGCTGGAGCACATGAGACCTGGATTCTAAGCACCTGAGCCAAAGAAACCAAGCAGACGGCTGAATTTGGCCAACAAGGGCACTTTACCTAGGCCCCGTGTTCAGTGTGTTACCAGATCATCAGGGAACGGACTGCAGATGCCTGGACTCAGTGAGATGATGAGACAAGAGGCTGGAACCCCTCTTTAGACCTTAGAGGGGGTAAGGCTTGGCGTGATGGAACGTCACAGGGAAGCCAGCAGGAGACAGAAAGAAAAGGAAGCAAAAGGATCAAAGTCACCTCTGAGATGTAGGTCTATTGTTCAAAGCCTTTATCAAGGCAGACAGAGATGGCACACAATTCTTCCGGAAACCAGAACTATCACTACAGATCTCACAGCTACTAAAAGCTGGAAGGGACACACTGACCATTTTGAATACAGAAACTTGTCAACCTGGAAGATCACTGTCTTGAAGATCACAAATGACCAAAACTCAACTTGGCAAGAGGAGGTAGACAGCCCATGGAAACCTATGACCACGGACAGAGCTAGATTTGTGATTTAAAAGCTATTCCATTACCGGATAGGTTTTTTGTTTTTTGTTTTTTAAGAGAATCCTAAATAAGAAGGCGTTTTAGCCTGACAGTGGTGGCACACACCTTTAATCCCAGCATTTGAGAGGCAGAGGCAGGCAGATCTCTGTGAGTTTGAGGTCAGCCCTGAGTGAGTTCTGAGAAAGGCTCCAAAGCTACACAGAGAAATCTGTGGTGGTATTGTGTTCCCCAAAATATTGTGCACCCTAATAAACTTATCTGGGGCCAGAGACAGAACAGCCACTAGATACAAAGGCTAGAAAATGGTGGCACTCACACCTTTAATCCTAGCACTCCAGAGGTAGAAATCCGTCTGGATCTCTGTGAGTTCAAGGCCACATTGGAAACAGCAAGGCATAGTGACACACGCCTTTAATCCCAGAAATCGAGCCTTTAATCCCAGGGAGTGGTGGTAGAAAGCCAAAAGGTATAAAAGGCATGAGGACCAGAAACTACAAGCATTTGGCTGGTTAAGCATTTGGCCTGGTTAAGCATTTTGGCTGGTTAAGCTTTTAGGCTTTCGAGCAGCAGTTCAGCTGAGAGCCACTGAGATGAGGACACAGACGCTTCCAGTCTGAGGAAACAAGACCAGCTGAGAAGTTGGCCAGGTAAGGTTAGCTGTGGCTTGTTCTGGTTCTCTGATCTTCCAGTTCACCCCAATACCTGGCTCAGGTTTGATTTTATTAATAAGACCTTCTAAGATTCCCTCTATATCTGGTCCCCAACGTGGGGCAAGAGACAGACTTTTATCAGACTGTGATTGCTCCAAACCACAGAGGAGGTACACACACACACACACACACACACACACACACACACACACACACACACACACAAAAAGTCTGCAGGGAACCATGACCACACCTAACAGTGACTTTGAAATCTTCAAAAAAAATGACAGGATTCTACACTGATGATTCCATATGGACTATGATAAAGCCATTAAGCTGACTAACACCACCAAAATATCGACTTTGGACTACAAACTACTCAGGACAATTTTGAGATGGCTAGCTGAGATGATCCAGCCTGACAGACTACTTGAACAAAGACTTGAGACAAGCCTTGCACTTTCTTAATATGCAGAGATTGAACAAATGATACAGGACTTGACAATTAACCCAAAAAAATTATTTTCAGGATTCCCTAAAGATATCTTCACCCCTAAAAAGCAAAAAGAAAAAGAGAATATAGATATGAGATAGATCATCGAATGTACTCTGAGAAAAAAGATAAAGAAATAATAGGATAAATGGGTAGATCACTGAATCTACACTAAAAAGAAAAAGGAGAATATATAAAAATGACAAAAGGTAGATTACTGAATCTATTATGAAAAGAAAAAATACTTTTAAAAAGGAACTACTTGTTTTAAATAAGATAAGTAATGAAAATTTGTCTGAATTTGTCAAATGTTACTGGACTGGACATTGTTATATATTAATGGAGTTTTTTTGTCTGAATCTGTCAAATGTTAATGGACTAGACATCGTTAATGTAATCTTGACTGTGTATATTGTATATACTTATTGGTTATAATTTTTCTTGTATTAGTTATAAGCTTTTTTAAATTTTAGACAAAAAAGGGGAAATGTGGTGGTATTGTGTTCCCCAAAATATTGTACACTCTAATAAAGTTATCTAGGGTCAGAGACAGAACAGCCACTAGATACAAATACCTGACTCAGGTTTGATTTTATTAATAAGACCTTCTAAGATTCCCTCTACATCAATCCTGTCTCAAAAAACCAAAAGAAGAAGAAGAAGAAGAAGGAGGAGGAGGAGGAGGAGGAGGAG
Organism: Peromyscus eremicus; assembly: GCF_949786415.1. Taxonomy (NCBI): domain Eukaryota; kingdom Metazoa; phylum Chordata; class Mammalia; order Rodentia; family Cricetidae; genus Peromyscus; species Peromyscus eremicus. The sequence goes on along the minus strand of NC_081416.1, from coordinate 130,523,937 downwards.
GAGGAGGAGGAGGAGGCGGCATTTTAATACAATTTCCTTTACAGAAAAAGAAGAGTTCCCAACTCATGAGGACAGTATTATCTTGATTCACCAAATAAGGTGACTGAATATTTGAATGTATCAATATATCAACAAGCTAAACAAGGACTACCAAATGATCTTATCAATACTTACAAAAAGCATTTGAGGTGGGAGTAGTGGTTCATGTTTAGACTCCTAGAACTGGGAGGATAGGACAGGAGGACTCTCACGAGTTAGAAGCTGGCTTGGGCTATGTAGTGAGTTCTAGGCCAGCCAGGACTGCAGAATAAGACCCCATACCTCTAAAACAAAGAAAGGGCTGTAGAGATGCCTCAGAGGCTGAGAACACTGTTGTTCTTGCAGAGTGCCTGGATACCATTCCCAGCACCCACATGGTGATTCACAACCATATGTAACTCCAGTTCCAGGGATCCAATAGGCATGTACATTGTGCACATACATATACACAGGCAAATAGTCACACACATAAAGAAAAACAAATAAATCTTAAAGAGAGAAATAAAAAGAGACAAGGCATTTGACAAAACACACTTTTCACCCTTAAGAATTTTTTCCTATATACAAATACAGGAAATCCTCCTCAATCTGTTAAAAAGAGTATATTGAAAAGTAAATGCTGTTACCATTCTACTTAGCAATGAAAGAGAACATGGTTTTCCCTGAAGACGATGGTGAGAAAGGCAAGGAGTTACTCCCAAACCGCAGCACAGCTCTAGAAACGCTGACCACTGTGATAAAGCAAGAAAAAAGGCAACAGAAGGGAAGATATTATTTATTGGCAGATGGCAAGACATAACTGCCTATGCAGAAAATTCCATGTAATCTACAAAAATACTTCAAAAAACCCTAGTAAACTACAGCGTACAAGACAATTGCAAAAACCAAGTCTATTTCTTTATCTGAACAATGAACACGTGGAAATTGGAGGAAAAAAACAATTTTTGAGGACAGAAAGGAAACGAAATCTTTGGTTATAAACAAAGCATTTAGGATTTGTATGCTGATGTTCCTAGATGCTGATAAAGAAGTAAAGGCAAGGCTCAATCCGTAGAGACGCACTGCATTTCTTAGAAAATTCAGAACTGTAAAAACATCAAGTCTGTACAAAACGATCTAACAGGCTAGATGCAATTCTCATAGAAAATCCAAACACCAACCAACCAATCAACCAACCAACAAGACTCAAGAAAAAGCTAAAAACCAAAAACTAAAACGAAAGAAGCCAGACCTAAAGCAACTTCCAAGGGAAGGATAAAGTAGCGCTGTCACTCTATCTGTTAAGCCTATTAGAGCTGCAGTTTGGTGCTGGCCGAGAGAGACAGACCAATGAAACAGACCAGAATCCCAGAAAAGCTTCCCAGGTGCACTAGTAACAGGCATGGCTGACCTCGACTGTCAATCAACAGGATTTAGAATCACGGAAACAAACCCGTGGGCATGTCTGTTAGGGACTCTATGTTAAGTTAATTGAGATACAAGACCTACCTACCTCAAAGGGCAGGTGGCACCAGTACAAGTTCAAGGCTAGTCTGGGCTACAGAGTAAGTTTCAGGCTAGCATGGGTTACAAGAGACTCTGTCTCAAAAAACAAACATAAAACGAAAATAATTAAACCAGACAAACAAAGCTGTCTTTTAAAAAGTGAAAATGCAGTAAGAGAATTTCACTTTACTGCGCTCCCTTCCACGGTACCAGGAACCGAACCTAAGGCGGGCACATGCTAGTCAAGTGCTCTCCACTCAGCTGTACTCCCAGCTGTCTTTTTACTTTCACCTGGAGACATGGTCTTCCTTCTTATTATGTTTTCCAGGCTGACCATGAACTCACTCTACAGCCCAGAAGATGCTGGACTTGCAATCCTCCTGCCTCAGATACTCCCTGGTCCTGAACCACCAAGCCTGGCTGGAATTGTTTCTCTTAACTCAGGAAATTACATAAACTTCCTGTTAGATATTTTGCCCTTCTTGTAATTGTTTCTTTTCTCTTCTTTTCTTTCTTTTTTTCGATAGTGCTGGGGTGGTTGAATTCAGGGACTCACACATACTAGGCAAGCACTCTACTGCTGAGCTATGTCCCTGTCCTGCTGAATGATTAAAGTCAGAACTCTAGCCTTCGTTATTTCATTCAACATCAGAATACACACATTTGTATAAGTCACAAGGAAAATGCTTTCAGACACAAAAGATCTTAAGCATATGATGCATTTTGGAGAATTAGCTGATAAAACCAGACTCTTCCTTGTAAGATTTATTTTGAGTTGTAATTGTGTGTATGCATGTGCTTGTGTGTAGACAGGTACATGTGAGTACAGGTACCCTCAGAGGCTGAAGGCATTGGATGCCTCTGGAGCTGGAGTTACAAGTGGTTGTGAGCTGCTCAACATAGGTGCCGGGAACCAAACTCAGGTCCTCTGCAAGAGCAGTACACACTTAGCTGCTGAGGCAGGCTAACAAGGCCACATGTTAGCCAGATCCTTCATAGCAAGGATACCATCCTTAATACTGTAACCATCAGGCTTTTCAAAGTTAAGCTTCTAAGCAAAAGCAGTCTGTGACGGCCTGGGCCTGGCAGAGAGAGTGACCTGGAGGTGTTCTACCTGTGCTACCAGGACATGGCAAGGCTGCACACTTCTCTGCTTCTGAGATGCTCCTGTAGCAGCTGGCTGTGTCTGTTTACTGTATTAATGGTAGAGTTGTCACAAGTCTACTGGTGAATCTACCACCACCAGCACCAGCACCAGCACCAGCACCAGCACCAGCACCAGCACCAGCACCACCACCACCAGAGTGTGTGCTCACTGTGGCCCCAGAGGCTTCGGGGTTTTAGGGGAGGAACTGAGCTAAGCAATAGCTCCAGTTAGGAAAGACTGCTGACGAGTTACAAAGAACACAAGGCATTACGCAGCCGTCGAATCTGTGTGTATTCACAGCTGAGGCAGAAGAAAGAGCATTTGAGCTAGTTTTTCAACACACAACTATGATGATTCCTTATGAGATGAACCACAATGCCGCTGGCACAAACTGGAGCCCACAGGCATCATGAGAAATGTGGGATTTTCTCTCGTAAATGTGTTTCCTGATTAAAAATCAAAAGCATATCTTTGACTCATTACAGAAATTCAAGCCAAAAGAAAAATAATATTTATAAGAGCTGATAGGACAAAGTCCCACGCACATAACTTGTGGAAGAGTCACCTAGCAAACAGCTCATCATATACATCCGTCACATTTATGCCATCAGAGACTTTCTCAAGAGAACATCTCTGTGCAGAGCCAGAGGCTGCCCCAGACTCTGGGAGTGAGAATTAGGTGATTGAGTTACAGTAAATTCCCAGGACAGAGCACAGCACACACTAGGTGGTCTATCTGTAATTTTTGAATAGTGTAATAAGAAAGAAACAATTATCAACAAACAACTGCTGGGGAGAGACACAGGCCTGTGATCCCGGCTACCCAGAAAGCCGATGCAGGAGGACAGCAAGTTCAAGGCCAGTCTGGGCAACTTAGGAGATCCTGCCTCAAAACACAAAATGAAGAGTGCGGGGGATATAGCTAGGTCCAGTGCATGCCTAGCATGAGAGGTCCTAGCTTCCACCCCAATATGGGGGAAATATAAACAAAACAAGCTTAAGTATCTGTTGGGCATTTTTCTTGTGGGACATTTCATAAGTTACCTTAAGAGAGTGTCAATAAACAGGTTTCCTCTTAGAAGAAAATGAAATGCCCAAACATCCATGCAAACAATGTATTACCGATATTACTTGGCCTTATAGAAGGAAGTGATATGGATAACAGAGAAGGCAAGGAAATATGAGACATTTCATAAAAGACCAAACCAGGAAAGAACTGTCTGGAAGAGATTATTAAAAAGTAAGCCTCTGACAAACAGGAGAAGGGAACATTCCACTGGTCTGAAAATTGAAAGGAAATCCTAAGACCAAGACGGCTGTGCACCCCTAACAACGGGTCCCCGGTCCCGATCCCCGGGCACACTGGCCCTACATCTGCAGCACTCACGTAGTCACTGGCTGCGAGGACTCAGGGTGCCCACTCCACCCCAACATCAGCCTGAGCAGAGCCACTGAGCGGCCTCCTACCACAGGCCCAGTGGGCGCGTAAGTCAATGCACGGAGGGCTGAACCTTCTGAGATGCAGAACTAACGTGAAAGTATTTCAAGAGGTCATCGGCCTACTGATGTTTTAGCAATTAGGAAGTTTCAATTTCAAAATCAATCATTATACGTGACATGTACACACGTGTACATGCCCATAAACACAAATGTTCATGCTCATAGACAAAGTTCAGATGACATTATGTATACTTTTATGCATATATCTTAAAACATTCTGATTAATCAGATTTTTTTTTTTTTTTTTTTTTTTTTGTCTAGAGCCAGCACGATGGCTCAGTGGAAAAGGCACTTGCTATACTGGACGAGAGACCTGAGCCCAATCCCTGGAGCTCATGTCAAGGTGGGAGAACCAACTTCTCAAAGATGTGCTCTGACCTCCACAGACATGTTGTGATACCTGTGAACCCACACCCATGCATATCTCATGCATGCGCACACACACAGGCACACACATACACACACACACACACACACACACACACACACACACACACCCCTTAACTTCAAAGTTTTCTTCGTAGAACTGTAAAAACAATCCTCTGAGTGCATACACGGTTGAAAATTAAAAATGCAAGTGTGCCCTCTATGTTCTGGCTGTAGCTTCCCCCAGAAGCTAATTGCCGGCAGCCTGGTTGCCAGTACAATGTCATGGTTGGCAGAACCTTTAAGAAATGGAAGCTTCACTGTCATGAAGGGGTGACACCTGTGGTGGATTGAACAAGAATGGCCCCCATAGGCTCACGTAGTTGAACGCTTGGTCATTAGGGAGTGGCACTACTTGATAGACATTAGGAGGTGTGGCCTTGTCGGAGGAAGTGTGTCACTGGAGGTGGGCTTTGGGGTTTCCAATGCTCAAGCCAGGCCCAGTGTTTCTCTTCCTGCTGCCTACAGATCAGGATGTACAACTCTCAGCTACCTCTCCAGCACCATGTCTGCCTGGGTGCTGCCATGCTTCCCACTGTGATGATAATGGACTAAATTTCTGAATGTAAGCAAACCCCAATTAAATGCTTTCCTTTAGAAGAGTTCCTGTGGTCAGAGTATCTTTTAATAGCAACAGAACACTGACTAAGACATCACCTATCACATGGGAATGAGCCTGATCTCAGCTGTGGAATATGAAAGGGCAAGCCTGCCTGCTGCCGCGTCTTCGCTTCCTGCCTCATCACATGTCCTTCTGTCACTGAGATGCCACCACAGCTCACCAGACGCTAGATCCACACTTTTGAGTCTCTGTAACTATCAGCAGAGCAAACCTCAGTTCTTTATAAAACACCCTGCCTCGGGGATTTTGTTGCAGGAACACAAAACAGTGTTAGGCACCTCCTGACCTCAAACCTCGTAATTCCCAATTCCTCCCTCCAAGGGTAATCACATAAACAGTTGAACTGACATCCTTCCAGAATTTTTAGTGCATGTACTAAAATGCTTACAGATATACATATACATATGTGTGTTCTCTCTCTCTCTCTCTCTCTCTCTCTCTCTCTCTCTCTCTCTCTCTCTCTCCCAAGACAGGGTTTCTCTGTGTTAACAGCCCTGGCTATCCTGGAACTCACTTTGTAGACTAGGCTGGCCTTGAACTCAGAGATCTGCCTGCCTCTGCCTCTCGAGTGCTGGGATTAAAGGCATGTGCTGAGTGACTGGCTACACATGTGCATTCCAAAAGCAGTTGCTCAGAGTAGGGAATACTAGTTTTGCTTTTTTTTTTTTTTTTTTTTTGGTTTTTCGAGACAGGGTTTCTCTGTGTACCTTTGCACCTTTCCTGGAACTCACTTTGTAGACCAGGCTGGCCTCGAACTCACAGAGATCCGCCTGGCTCTGCCTCCCGAGTGCTGGGATTAAAGGCGTGCGCCACCACCGCCCGGCCTAGTTTTGCTTTTGAATACCATTTGAAAAACAGTATTCTCATTGTACAATACAGTGGTTAAAATGCAGAGTTGGAGGCTGACTGCTAGAGTTCAAATCCCAGCTCCACCATGAGACTAGGACTTGGTAAAAAGAGGATTACAGTTACGCCAGACCACATGGAAGTGCTGAGGCATATGATTCAACTTAGCAACAGCTGAGCAAGGAGGCACCTTAGACTGTCATATAGTGCGAAGAGATGTATTACAGGTTATCAATCTCCTTCCAAGCTGGAGCACCTGGTGCCAGGTCTTTTCTCTGCATCCTCAGGCCCCAACTGCACAAAAGCAGAGTTATTAACCACCAAACCCAAATGCACTTTGTACTATCTGCTATGCAAAACTGAACTCAGCATTATGGAGAGAGCCATGCAGGCGGTGTTTCTGAACACCCTGATGATTTAAGTGAGACCTTTTAGGGCTGCTTTTATGCCAAACTGCTTAGGCTATGGGCCTCAACTGTTTAGGTTAATCAGTCTCAGTGTTGCCACGGTTATTGTTTTTAGATGTGATTAATATTTAAATGTACAGAAACGAGTTAAGCAGATCACCCTTCCCATAAAGTTGACAAACCTCTTCCAATTAATCTTAAAAGCAAAGGTATAGAAGACATTCTCCCCAAGACAAGAAACCCTGCCTGCATCTCCCAGCTGCTACTCCGCAGCATCAAGTCCTATGAGTTTCCACTCTTAGCCCATCCTGCGGTTGTGAATAGCAGCCCCTCAAGTCTCCTTGCAACTCCCGAGACTCTGCCCTTCTTCTTCCCAGCATTCTCCCTGCCCCTAAAATCCTGCCTAGCCATCAGCCATTTGGCTCTTTATTAAACCGATCAGAAGGTACCTTGGCAAAGACACATCTTCACAGTGTACAAAAAGATTATTCCATAACAACTCTCTCTCTCTCTCTCTCTCCCCTTCTCATTCTGAGAGGAAAAAGAAAATCTCTCTGAGAACTTGCTACAGTGAAGTGTTGGCTTGCTGTAATGAAAACTGGGGAATGTGGAGAAGGTGCCCACCCTGGATAACAGGTAGAGGCTGGAAGGCTTTGAGGTGCATGATAGAAAAAGCCTATCGAAAGAAAAAAGGGGAATGTGGTGAGCAAAGACTGAGCAAAGATGGGGACTGCGGAGGGCAGTTTTACTGCTTCAGGATGCACAGCTGTCATGAACACAATGCCACTAGAACTCAACACTGAGCGTGCTCCTGGGAAGAAATAGGAACACAGCCTGGGAAACCAGGGGTGATCTCTGCTATGAGGCAGCATACTTGTGACTGAGTTGTGCTCTCTCAGGCAGAATGCAGACCTTCCAGGTGATATTGAAATAACTTATCAGTGGTCTCTAAGCCAAGAGCTAAATGCACCACTTGACCTCTTGTTGCTGACAGTAAGATGCAAGGGGAGAGAAAGCAAGCAGGGAAATTAATTGCTAAGCAAACATGAGGCAGACCTTGAAGATCTGTAAAATTCTCAAGCTTTCTTGAACAAAATGGTGAGTATGGTGTAGTGGTACAACTTTCAGCAAAGAGATCAGGTGTGCGACTGTGGGTCACTTCATCAGAGATGCTGCTGCCTCCTCGGTCTGGACAGGTCAAAGAAACAGTAAGAGGGAGGAAGACTGTAAGACATTTGGGTCCCATGAGTCAAAATGGGCTCAAGAGCTATCTTGGCTGCAAGCATGCTATGCTTGAAGAAAAGAATCAGCTCGAGGTGGGGCCATCTCAATTCTTTGGCTTACCAGGTCTGAGGGGCGGGGCCATTTTGCTACAGGGCCAAGAAGACAGAGAAAACATGGAGCCCTTGGGGACTTGAACTTGTTAGAAACTGGGATCTCTTTTTTCCTTTCAAGGGGGCCATGTGGCCTTCCACCTGTCCCACAACATACAGTGGGAAGAGAGACACTGTCTGCTTTCCTGTTTGCGGATGGAAAGGAGTTTTGCCTAGAAGGAGGTACAGTCTAAGCTCTGCCCATACCTAATTTAAACAATGTTTAAGACAAGAATTTGCACCTAATAGTTGATGCTGAAGTGTAGTGGCCCACAAAGGCTTCCTAGTGAGACCTTACTCAGGGTCAGAGAATCTGGGCTTGCTTTACCCAGCAGGGCTGAATAATGGGATGATTTGGCCATGGACGTGTTTACCAGGTGTTTGGAAGGGTCTACACTTGGCTGTATGGTGTGCTTTGATCTTGCAAGGGGGAGGTCTTTTGTCTCTCCCCTTGGCATATTATAAAAAGCCCTTTTGATTAAACCTCTGGGTGACTGGGTATTGACCCAGGGCCCTCCCAAAGCTATCCTGGGTCTCTGTCTTTGTTATCATCTATTTCTATCTTTCTACCTAATATTTCCTCACTCCTCTCTCCTCCACCTAAGAACCCTTCAACAGGTCAGAGCAGGACTCCGACAGACTCCCACACTGAAGGTGCTCAACATTTCTTCAAGTGTTTCTCAGCTATTTGTATTTCATCTTGAGAACTCTGTTTAGTTGTGTACCCTGCTTTTCTAAATTGGGTTAATTGTTTTCTTGATGTTCAGTTTTTCAGTTCTTTTTCTATTTTAGATGTTAATCCTCTACTGGGTGTATAATTAGTTAAGATCTTGCCATTCTGTAGCCTGCCGCCTTGCCTGAATGATGGTGTCCTTTGTCTCACAGAAGCTTTTCAGCTTCACGAGGCCCCATTTATTGTTGGTCTTAGTGCCTGTTCACAAAGTCTTTTCCTCTGCCATGAGTTCAAGACTACTTCTCACTTTCTCTTCTATCAGATATAGGGTATTTAGCCTTATGTTGAGGTCCTTGATCCATTCTGAGTTGGATTTTGTGCAGGGTGATAAATATGGATCTATTTACATTCTTCTACATGTAGCCACCCAGTTTGACCAGCACCAACTGTTGAAGATGACATCTTTCTCCAGTGTATATTTTTGACTTCTCTGTCAAAAATCAGGTGTCCAGAGGTGTGTGGGCTTATGTCTGGGTGGACAGGTTGGCTCATGTCTGTAATCTTAGGACTACGGAGGCCAGCTGGCTTACAGGAAACAAAACTAAAAAAGTGTTGGTGCTGAAAGAGGAGGGGGCTTTTACATACTGGAATGCAGTGAATTGTTTGTAAGAAAGGCATGGACTGTGCGTTGGGGGCTGGAACTACATGGTCTTCAAGTTCCTTTTCTAACAATGATCCTAAACCCTTGGAATCCTCTGCATGTTACTAACTTGACTGGCACCCCCAATGCACAATTACATAGTTTCACTTTTGTCCCCACCCCATCATCTGGGGAGACCTTAAGTGCTAAGTTGAGCTGGTTCCCAGTAGCTAATGACTTAATCTATTACGTCTATGAAATGTATTAGAAATTCCAAGAACTGGGTTTGGAGAGCTTCCAGGTAGTGGACCACCTGGTAGTAGAGGGCAGTGTATCTCGAAAAGCATGTGGTTTGGTACACTCCTCACATGCCTTGCACTGTGCAATTCTTCCCTTTGGCTGCTCATCAGGAGCCTCTGGAATCTCCTTGGTAACAAACAGGCAAACACAAGTGCTTCCCTGAGCTATGAGCTGCTCTAGAAGATTCACTGAACCCAAAGAGGAGGTGACATACTGTTAAATCGTCTCTACACATGTTTATATCCATAGCTTAGTGTTACTTTCAGCCATGGTCAGAGAAGCTTCAGTTTCCAGTGGGAAATGGTTAGCAGAGACTTCTAATTGGTCAAGGCGGTGAGAGTAAGTGACTCTTGAGTGCCAAGCCCTAAATGAAGTATCTATATAACTACCTCCAAGGCTCAGGGAACACTGTGGAAGAGGGTGTGGACAGACCGTAAGAGCCAGAAGTTAGGGAAGCCTGCTACGGAACGCTGTCTTTAGTGGTTGTGCCCATGAACTCAGAGCAGTGGTGGTTAAACCTGCACAAGACTGAGCCCAATAACCCACCCTTCATGAGGAATGATGTCACGGGTTCCTGGGGAAAGGGAATCCTATTTCAAGGTGATGTAGCCACTGTTAAGTTGTCCTTCCTCAAGTAAATAGCTCCCACCCATGTTCATACAAGGAATCCCAATTAAAAGCAGTAGATCTCTCTCTCTCTCTCTCTCTCACACACACACACACACACACACACACACACACACACACACACACACACGGACATTAACATAGGGAGATTTGCTGAGAAGATAAAGGGGATTAGACATAGAGAGAAGGGGTTAATAGGACCACAGAAGAGTAGTGTATGATCAAAGTACAATATACGAATGTACACACACAAAATTGTAAAAAAAAAAAAATTAAATGTTTATAAAAAAAGTGAAACTTCCAGGTTTTTTTTCATCTCAAATGTGCTAGAGATTGTTATAAGTACAGCTTTCTCTTTTCCAAATTCCTTATAAACGGTCCCATCTCCTGTTATCTCAGAACGTGACTACTACGAGACTGACTTGTGTCTCTTCCATATTCATATACTGAAGCCCCAACCTCCAAGGTGAAGGTATGTGGAGCCTTTGGGAAGTATTTCAACGACATCATGAGGGTGGGACTCTGACATGGTTATGCCCTTGTAGGAGACATCAGATAGTGCTGTCTTTTCTGTTTCTCTCAGTAAGAAGCTGGCTGTCTGTAAGCCAGGAAGGGAGCCCTCACCAGACCCCAAACAAGCTGGCACTCTGATCGGTGACTTCTACCCTTCAGAATTATATGAAAATAATTCCTGTGATTCAAGCCACCTGATCTGTAGCATTCTGCTCCAGCAGCCTGGGCTGACTAGCACAGAAACCTCAGTTCGAAACTGTCCTTGTACATATAATAATTAAAATAAGGTCACTGGGGTAGCACTGAATCCACTGTGGCTGGTGTTCTCCTGATAGGGGGCCATCTGAACAGGCAAATAAGTACAGCGGGATGATGATGGGAGTAGGAACAGCGACAGGACAGCCATGCAAAAGCCAAGGAGAGAGGACTGGACCAGGAAGAGCCTCCTTTCAAGGCCCCGGAAAGACCCAACTGTGCTGACATCTTCATCTCCGGCTTCCAGCCTCTAGACCTGAGACAACACAGTTGTGAGGTTGGCTAGCTTGTGCTGTCTGTTCACACCAATGAACTAATACCACCTTGAAAATGGGGTAGTCACTTTCCTGTTAGGAAACAGAACATGCGAGACCCTTTCATGCTTGGGAAAAGCCAGATGTGTGTTACAGTCTAATAAATGATACATTAACTGCAACCCTTCAATTTTAATAAATAGATGATAAAGTTTTGGAAATGAAAAGTTGTTTTCTATAGCATCCAAAGCCATGAATTTACTAGCTATTCTTCCCCTGTTACATATATGAATGTTTAATACTTACAGCTTATGTGAAATATTGTTAATTTGTTAACTTTAGGAAGAGACTAACACTTCTATGGACATTAGTATTTTCAGAGAACAGTCAATATGTTCTCTTTTAAAATAATGCCAGATGTCCACATGACTTGAGAGTCTGGCTAATAAAATACATTGTTTTAATGTAAACTAAACTAAATACATTATAAAACATCAAAATAATATTATCTAAACCTTTTAGAGTTTATGGTACTGAAAATATTTACTCTGTTTCTAACAATAACCTACTGGAAATTTAAGCATTTGGGCTTCACTTAGAAAGGAAATACTATCAAGCAGGGCCCATGCTCCTGCCTCAGTGTCCCTCGCCACAGGCGAAGGAGTGCAGGCTGCTGGATGAGATGAGAGCCACAAACTCTCAATTCCAGACCCCAGCAATGACCCATGGACCCCCATGCTGATGTCACGGTACTTCATCCCTGCATAAACAAGGCCCTGGCTTGTTCAGCGAAAGGGCGCCCACCTAGGCCCTTGCTACTCACACACTCGTCTTTAGAGTCACACTATGACACCTATGTCTGAGAATATGCATATACATATTCTAGGATGAAGGGGAGAGATTAGTACTCATAAATGGAATCGTGATGAAGTTGCCCAAACTTCATGTAAAGGTAACACAAAAATCGACTTTATTTTAGTGACTTCTATGATAAGAAGATGATCTTTATAATGGGCACTCGGACTACACTGGTTTCCAGCTTTGTGAGCGCACTAAGGAAGTGTCTTCTAGGAAACTGCACAGCGATGATGCATGAGGATTTCTAACTGCAGCTGAATGAGTAAAAGAGTAAGAATGGCAAGTCCCTGAGCTGTGACACTAAGTGGCCCCGTGCTCCTCACAACTACACTGCTCAGAATGCATCATCCTCGTTCTGTAGATGGGAAGACGAAACTCAGAGACCGTCAACTGTTTGCCCAGGTCTCTCAGCTGGAGGAGTTAGAACTGGGCTGTGCACTTGACTACTTCATGCTTCTGCTTTCACAGATGGGTCTACTTTGTTAATCTAATCCCTGCAGAATTCCATGGGAACCTGTCTGCTGTCCTCTTTAACTTAAATGCAATCCCATTGAGTTTGGTTATGTGATCACCTAAGATTAAAAATAATCATTCATATATATATATCTATATCTATATATATGTGTGTGTGTGAATATATATATGTGTGTGTGTATATATATGTATGTATGTATGTATGTATGTATGTATGTATGTATATATATATGTATGTATGTATGTATGTGTATAATGTTGTTACTGGTTTCGTTCATGACTCCTGTCCCAGAAGGTTCTTCCCAAGGCCAGCCAAAGATATGCTAGACTTCTTCCCGCTTTTCTGTATTAGAGCAGGCCATTAAACTTTGATCTAATCTTGACTGACAGCAGTTCCCTAAGTCTTAAGACCCTCCTCACTCCAGAAGTGTGCTGCACATAGCCTAGAGGAAAGAATGATGACCCGTGCACAGAGAGGCAAAGACACACCTGTTGGATTCCCATACCACATCTACTAGCAATCAGACCATACAGTGAAGTTTCCATAAAACGCAATGACAAGTTCAGGAGCTTTCAGACAGTTGAATGCATTAGAATTCTGAGAAGTTGGCATACCCAGGGGGAGGGCAGAACACTTTACACTTTTACCCAGACCTCTTCTGAGTATCCTGCATATATACCCTTTGGATGGTCTTTACAATAAGTTGGTTTAAATATTTCTAATTGAACCCAAAGAAGGGACTCTGGGAGCCCCAGTGTGGACTCACTGGTTAGAAGCACAGGTAAAACTAGCTCGGGCTTGTGAGTGGTACCTAGATGGGGTGGATGGCCTTGGGGTCTGAGCCTCAGCCTGTGGGATCTGCTACCATGTCCAGGTAGCCAGTGTCAGACAACTGGTGCATGTTTGTGGAAAACCCTCCAACACTATATTGTGTATACAGTAAAACAAACAGTATGAGTCTGAATCAGGGGCTTGTTTGTTTTTCCCAGAACATGCATCAAATTGAAAAGGTTCAGAGGAGAGCTTCTGTATGCAGAAAACATTAAAAAATACAAAAATGTTGAAACAGGAACCTAAAGCATACCAAATAGGATTATCCAGGGCAAGGAAAAAATAAGCATAGCTTGGGAAGGAGCAGGCCGAGACCCAGAGAAGGTAGCTCCATTTGCTGAGTAACTCTCGTGTGCCAGGTGGTGGTTACCATCCTCATCTGCTAATCCTAAGTATGGCCAACTATGCAGACTGTTCTGTCCCCCATATTGAGGCTCAGGGAAGCTTGGCAAGCTGCCCTGGTTCTCAGTGCAAAGTCTTTGCTCTCTATCTCCTATCCCACATAGATTCAGAAACAAAAACAGGGCTGGGGGTATTGAGTCTTGCCTAGAATACCCACAAGGCTGTGGGCTCTATTCCCAAGACTTGGGAGAAAAGAACAAAAGAAAACAAAAAAGATAGGAAAAGAGAGAGAAAAGGAGAGCAGGAGACCTGGAAAGGTTCTCTAAAATGATCCTAACAATGCTGGGTGGGTGGCGCACACCTGTGAGCCCATCACCCCCCAGGAGGCTGAGGCAGAAAGATCCTGTGTTTGAGGCCAGCCTGGGTTGTTACATAACAAGATTCCGTCTCAAACAAAAATGATCACAGTGGAAACATTTGCTGGCACCAACAACCATCTGGAAACTTCCCACCTCAAACGCCATACTCCACAGACAAGTGGGACATCAGACTTTGTTTCTTCTTCCTAGCTTTAATGTATTCCGACTTGAGCTGGACGTGGGGGTTCATGCCTGCAATTCCAGCATCCTGGAAGGAGGGTAAGGCTCTCCCCTGATAAACAGCTAGTTCCATGATGGTCTAGCTTATATGAGACCTTGTCTCAAAAAAAGAAAGAAAAAATCAAATGTGAAACCCCCTAAGCCAAGGCTAGGCACATGGGGATTTTCCAATGCTCTCCTCCTACCTTTCACTGTCTGGCATTCTTTCTCTAAATAACAGTATGGGTTTTGGATTTTACTTAGTGAACATTCTTCATGAATTCAAGGCATTCTGCCAAGAAATATAGAGAGGCATGGGAATGCTGTTGGAAGAGTTAGATCAGAACAGAAATAAACGTGTGCACACAGAGTGTGGCCACATGCTTTGCTACGCCAGGCAAACACAAGGGCTGGCTCCCCTTGCACCTGGGGTCAAGTCAGAATGAATGAGCTGCTCCAAACAACACACACAGCTCTGTGTGCTCTGTACCTGTCCCGAAGCCTAAATGAGGAGGATGGCCAGGCTTTCTTGCAGTAGTGAAAATAAGCACATTTCATTTAGTCCAGTGGTTCTCAACCTTCCTCAGGCTGCAACTGTTTAATACAGTTCCTTGTGCTGTCACGACCCTCAACCATAAAATGATTTTGTTGCTACTTCATAACCATAATTTTCCTACTGTTATGAATCATAATGCAAATATCCATTTTCCAATGGTCTTAGGTGACCCCTGTGAAAGGGTCGTTAAACCCCACCAAAAGGGTCATGACCCACAGGTTGAGAACCACCGATTTTAGCCACCCTGGCCCAGGTGTATTCCATGCATGCCCCCCCCATGCTGCACCCCTGGCCCAGGTGTATTCCATGCATGCCCCCCACTCCCACACTGCACTCCTGGTCCAGGTGTATTCCATGCATGCCCCCCACTCCCACACTGCACTCCTGGTCCAGGTGTATTCCATGCATGCCCCCCACGCTGCACCCCTGGCCCAGGTGTATTCCATGCATGCCCCCCCCCACTCCCACGCTGCACCCCTGGCCCAGGTGTATTCCATGCATGGCCCCTCATGCTGCACCCCTGGCCCAGGTGTATTCCATGCATGCCCCCCATGCTGTACTCCTGGCCCAGGTGTATTCCATACATGCCCCCCACTCCCATTCTGCACCCCTGGCCCAGGTGTATTCCATGCATGCCCCCCACTCCCACGCTGCACTCCTGGCCCAGGTGTAAACCCTAGTGCCCACTTAGACTTGATTACCCCTGGTGCAGGCCTGCCATTGGTGTCTCTCTCAAGGGGAAGAGCTTGGGATAGACGAAGGTAAACATGGGCTCACTACACCGGTGACAGTGTCCCAGGGGGCAGTGCAGCAGCTCCAGGAGACTTCTGGGTAACGATATTGGAGACAAAAAGTTCAGACCTGGAACACAAGAGAAAAATCGGGCCCATGAGTGAAAAATCCTATTTCCTTACACTAGACATTTGAAAATACTTCTCTTTGTTACCAAATAAGTTCAAATAGTTAAAAGTACTTCATGTTGAAAATTCTGCTATCTGATAGGTATTCAATAAAAATCTAACATTATTAGGAAATGAAAGCTGTTTTTTATAGTTTTGATACTAAAGGAAAATGAAAATCCACTCTTTTAAGAGCAGCTAGAAGCTGTCCTGAGGCAGAGGCAAGGAAAGAATCAGATCAAATAGTCTTTAGGAACAAGGATCAAAAAGGCATCTGTGGACACAGAGCGGGTTTGCAGGCTTTCATAAGTCAGAGAATTGAAGGAGGCTGAGGTCTGAAGGCTCTCCCCAACTCCCATTACGTCCTCCCTGAAGCTATCAGGCCCTTGGTCAATTAAATGCCAATGAAAGCTGGATTGTGAAAGGGCTAATTATTGAGAACGATCAGATGCTGGAAGTCAAAGAGAATGAGGGAAAAACCAGGAAGCCAAGCTTTCCCTGCTTCATTCTCATGAACAAAAATAGTGAACTCTCTTCCCCAGCTTGGTCCGAGCCACAAAGGACACAGTTAAGCAAACCGGCTCACCCCCTCCCTGCCCCGCCCTGCCCCGCCCTGCCCCGCCCTGCCCTGCCATACACACCCAGGCATCTTGACACAGGTTTACACGAGCTTTTAATACTCGTTAAACACGCAATGGAAGGAGGAATGCGCAAAATGAGGAGAAACCCGAGGCTCACCAGCTAATCTTGGCAAGGAAACAAACTGTCTTTTTAGTCTTTTATATCTGCCCAGAATGAACAATATCCACTTAGAAAAATATAATTTACATATAAGTAAGTAACTGAATTTTTTCTGTTCAGTATAAGCAAAAAAGATAAACAAAAAAATAGTTTACAGACCAGCAATATGGCTTAGTAGGTAAGGGTGATTGCCACCAAACCTGAAGACCTGAGTTTGATCTCTGGAGCACACATGGGAGGAGAGAACTAACTCCTCCAAGTTACCCTCTGACCTCTACATGTACACTGTGCGTGTGCATGCATATGCACACACACACTCCATAAATACACTTTTTTGCACAGCTTAGTTCTGGACTAACTAGATACTCCTGGAAGGGTAAGTTGTTTCCATTGAACTCAGTGCCCCCTCCCCAGATGCAAAGACAAAAGCCGTTAGCAGTTTAAAAACACGTGACATAAGGTTGGCTCAGTCGTTAAGAGCACTTGACACTCCAAGAGTAGACTGAATTTGAGTCCCAGCACCCACGTCGAGTGTGGGAGAATGTGATGCCCTGTTCTGGCCTCCATGGGAACTCCTCAGCCCCATACATGTACTTATACACAGATACACACATAAATAAAAATTTTCAAATATGAAATGTATTTTATGAACACTGCTCTGGTCATTTGTTTATTCAAGTTTGTTTCCGTTTCTCTCCCCGTTCTGCTGGCACTGGAACTGGCCTTAGAGCACTGTACATGCTCTGCTACTGAGCCATGACCCAGTCCTACCCAGTGCTTTTTTTTATTTAATTTTATTTTTTAAAATTTTATGTGCATTGGTGTTTTGTGTGCATGTTTATCTGTGTGAGGGTGTTGGATCCCCTGGAACTAGAGTTACAGACAGTTGTGAGCTGCCATGTGGGTGCTGAGAATTGAACCCAGGTCCTCTGGAAGAGCAGCCACTGCTCCCGACCACTGGGTCATCTCTCCAGCCCTCCAGTGCTTTCTTGAGGTGCCTCAGATACGTGCCAACAATACCTCTACAGTCTACATACGGCTAGACCCTTTCCAAAACCAGCATTGGCCTGCTTGATCACACTGCCAAGGGCTTCTCGTATTCCTCCACCTTACATTTGCTGGAGACCAGGAGACAGAAATGTAATACCTAGCTCTTCTGGAGGAGATACTCAACTCTGCTTCACTATGCCAGCCAAACACACCTCCACACACCAGTTTCTGTAACTTTAAACATAGTTTCTCTGGGAACTGCTGTCCTTTGCAATGAAAACCACATTTTAATGAATGCTTCTGTGTGTCTGCAGGGGGTGCCAAAGGAACCAGTGTTGAAAATATTAAAACTTTTAAAAGAAAAGCCCTAGTCCTGTACATATGACACCAGGGAGCTGCACACTTGGGTAAAATGGTCAGTTTAGTGTGAAATGTGTATATTGTCATGATAACAAAAAAATTTACGATGAAAACCAAAACAGACAGGATAAAAGCCAAGTATTTGTTTCCTGACTGAGACAGAAGAGAAGGCCCATGTGCGTACCTTTCGGAAACCTGTGGTAGGTGTGGTAGAGATTCCGCATGGCCAGTTCCTGCAGAGGCAGGACGTGATCATTCTCTGTGCCGATAGCCTTCACCTCAGCCGGGAGGAAGACGGTCAGCTGCCCAGATGTAAAGGAGAGCAGCTTCACCTCAGACACCTGGATGGTAACGCCACAGCTGTATAAAGACACAGCACAGCGGCGTCAGTCATGAGGTAGGGCTGTGAGCCTGCCCACAAGGTGATCACAATGTGTATGTGACAATTCACGGTGGCTGAGCTACCAGCTTCCTTTCCAAGTGAGAAGATGCTGACTGACCCAGGCTCTTCCCTCACTCCTGGCTCAGGGACACAAACAGCAGCTGGAGTGTGGCTGCGGCATCACTTCAGCAAGGCTGCCTCTGCAGCAGCCTTTCCTCAAGAGCATCTGGGAAGCTTGGTGGGTGAGCTCCACCGTCCCCCATTTTACTGCCCTTCCTAAGTTAATGCTGCCAGAAGCTTTCAAGTTAATTTTGAAATTCACAGGGAAAGTACAGGGAATTCACTACATGGATGAGGCTAGCCTTGAACTTGCAGAGATCCTCCTGCTTCTGCCTCCTAAGTGCTGGTGTGGCAGGTTACACTACCATGCCAGGAATTCAGGAATGGAGAAAGAGCTGGAGAGATGTCTAAGCAGGTAGAGCACTTGCTACGTAAGCCTCACAACCTGGGTTTGAATGTAAGGATTGCCCAGAAAAGCCAGACACAGGAACACTGACATCTGCAACCCAAGTGTGTCCCTACCAAGAGATGAGAGATGGGGACAGTGGACTTGCCTAATTTCCCTCAGTGATGGAATTCGATCTAGAAGTATGAGACAAATCCACCCTTTTCTCCCTAAGTTGCTTTTGGTCAGTGTTTTTGTCACGGCAACAGAAAGCAGACTAGAATGACTATTAAGACAGTATCTTTGACTTTGGCCCGAGAAGGCAAGGACACACTGGGCACAGGACTGGAAGGCAGAAGCTCTGGGCTCCTTTGTTCATTACAAGTTCATCCTGTGTCCCTTCCTTCATCCCACTGGAAAACAGTTACACAGCACAGTTAGTCTGTAATTCTTGTAAGGCGGGGCAGCGGAGGAGTCAAATGAGTCTGTCCATGGGACTTCGTGGGGGCATGGATTCTGAGGAGTTCACTTTGACTTAGAGCTCCACAGTTTTAGCAGGAATGAAGGCTGGTACATTAGGATGCCACATGGAATGAAGAGTGGCCAACAGCAATATCAGAGCCTGAAGACTCAGGCTGTGCATGCATCTCAGGGGCTGGAAAAAGGGAGCTGGGTTGTGGGAGGGTGGGCCAAAAAGGTAAGCTGAAGACAGATAGTTTTAATTCATGGTGAAGACTACTGGATGTCTCTTTCCTAACTGGTGACACGGACAGAAAAGAGACTGATTCCAAAGAGGGAAAGAAAACTAAAGACACAAAAGGAAACAGGACCAAGGAAGTGATTAGGGTCTGGACAAAGGTGGGACAAGAAGGGGTGCGGAATGGCTAGTGGGGTAAGAAACCAGTGTCCTTCTCTGTAAGTTGTAAAGCAAATAATTCATACTTTCTAACTACTGGTAATGGGGGGGGGGTTCATCTGTTTTAAAGAGAAGTTTCATTACATTTCAGAAGCAGGGAAACCGGAGCTGGACTGGACTAATTCCACTTAGTGACTTCTCTTTCCAAAGGGCTGGTTTTGGTCATCTGATCACATGAGCTCTGGTATTTTAGCCAGGAGTCTTTTTTTAAAGGTTATTTCAAAACGATCTAATATTATAAATTTAAATTGTCAAAACAACATAACTTATTGCCACGAGTTAAGCAGTAAAAAAAAAAATGGAGAAAAAGTGAATGATTTTTTTTCTGGCCTTCCATCTTCAAATCCTCCTTCCAGTCTCTAAGTCAGGCCCAATGCTGTTTTGGTGGTCTTCAGTTTTCTCTCTCTATGCTCATGGGGAAAAAAAAAAGGCGGCGACAGACTCTTTCTTTTGTTACCCTCCCCAACCAAATGGGCTCACACAATACCATAATACTCTGCTCTACACATAAGCATGTGGCCGTCAAGCTAGAACCAGAGAAATCTTTTAAACAGCCATGTAATGTCCAGAGTGTGACTAACACATGTACCATGTTCATCTCAGTTTTTTCAGTTTTCCCTCCCATCATCACACTGAGTCACAATAAAAGTAACACATCCTATGTACAGAAATTGTCATGTAACGAAGATGTAAATACCGAGAGGTTCTAAATTGTACTATCCAAAGATTTCAGGATAGTACTTGCTTATATAATCATAACTGAGTTACCAGTCACCTCAGTCTTTGGCAGATCTGACTGATGAAAATCAACAGTTTGGTTTCTGAGTTTATCATTGTTAATATTCTGACCTGCCCCCTTGAAATCCCACCCGTTGGGGTTGCCCTGCATCCTGACGTCTCTTTTTAAGGAAAAACCCTGCCCCTTTCTCTCTCTCTCTCTCTCTCTCTCTCTCTCTCTCTCTCTCTCTCTCTCTCTCTCTCTCCTCCCACAAGGTGTACACCGCTCAAATCCCCTCTCTCTTTCTCTCTGTCTCTCTTTCCCACCTTTCTCTTCATCTCTCTATTATAATAAACTCTTCACATGGATGCAGCGTCTGGGTCGCGAATTACTTGCCGCTGCCACTGCCACGCCCCACATGGTGTGCATCTGCCCAACATGCCAGCATGGTTCCCTGCACGAGTGGAATACCCTGGTCCAGCCAGCAGGGGGTTTCCTGTGTGTGCATAATTCATAACAATCACCTTTGGAGATGTCTACTGGTCACTCACATCTCTTCTGTGACCAATCCGTTTATACTGTTTGCTTAGTGTTAAATTGAATTTACAAAATCAACTCTTAGAACCTTTCATATTGGCAAACCCTTAGTACACACAATGAAATATTTCCATCAGGTCACTTTGGAGATGGTGTTTTTCCCCACCCACCTGCTATTCCATGCATCCATTTCCTTCACCCAGCAGCCTCTCCCCTGCATTCCATGCATCCACCACCTCCTTCACAGCATCTAACTCTTCTGATTTTGTTAGGAGGGTTATCCTTATGCTTCTCCTAGTTACCTATCATATTATTTTACATGTAGGTGCTGTTTATCTTTTTTTTTTTTTTTTTGGTCCATGATATAAAATAGAACAAACTGTAGCATTATCAAATAAAATAAATGCTCGCCTCTGAATTGGAATGTTGTCTTCACTATATCAAGTTCCCAACTAAACACTTTTCAGTTTGCCTGAGGAGGTTCTGATCCGTTTCAGACATTTGTTTAATCCATTGTCCATCCTACATGGTTCTGATTAACCCACTTCACAGAAGATTGTCAGCTGATATGTCTGCCTGCAGGATCCTTCTTAAATTCTTTGTATTGTAACTCTCCCTTGCTTTTATTCGCCTTGAACTTTACACTAGTTTTATTTGGACATCTCCCACACTTTCCTAGGTTTCAATTCTTTCACCATGGAGTCTAATATTGATTGATAGTTTACCAGAGGAAGACCACCCCCTCCTGTTTGTTGACAGGCTTTTCTGCTTGTTTGTCTTTTGAATTACAAATGTCTGTTTTTCTTTTCCTTCATGGTAAGTAGGATATAAAGTAGTGGCCACCTTAGGGACTGAAACATTATTCCATCTCATCTCAAGTTGCACACTGAGTCAACTGCTAAGTGACTAGAAGCTGCCAGAAGGTCACTGTACATGTGAGGGTCCAGCCAGGAGTCAGGAAAAAAAAAAAAAACAACTAGCCAAACAAACAAACAAACTCCACCTGTGATAACTAGTGAAAAGACTTAATTATTAAAAGGAGCTGTGATGGCTAATACTGACTGCTAACTTGACAGGATCTAGAATCATTTAAGAGAAAAAACCTCTGGGTGTGTCTGTAAGGGCATTTCTAGATCAAGTTGGGGCAAGAAGGCTCTCCTCCCTCCATGTGGGAGCACCATGCTATGGGCCGGGGTTAAAGACTGAAGGAAAAGCAGAGAGCAAGCTGAGCACCAGCATTCATTTCTCCCTGCTTCCCGGCTGCTCTACTGCCTCGGCTTCCTGCGGTGATGGACTGTAGCCCTCAAACCGTGAGCCAAGACAAACCTTCCTTCTTTAGTGGCTTCTTGTCGGGTACTCTGTCATCGAAAAACCAACCAACACAACAACAACAACAACAAACCCTGACCCTGCTGTGTGGAAGAAACAAGAGCAGAAAGCAGGTACCCCCTCTAGAATATAAGGAACACGAAGGAAAAAAGGAAAGCACAGGAAACCCGGCCACTGCTGGGAACTCCTTGGGGCCCACAGTCCTTGGGCTGAGGGTAGGGTAGGAGGGCTGAGTACTACAATGTTTGCTGTGTGGTGACCCAACAGGAAGGGGATGCCGCATGTAAGCAAACAATGACTTAGGAAAATAACAGCCATCTGTCAAGTGGAATTTTGGCAAATGTCTTATTTTTTGTGGCAAGCTGGCAAGGGCACGGTGCCCAGGTATTGAGTCAAACACCAGGCTAGCTGTCCTTGTGGAGATATTTTTAGACAGGGTTAACATTTATATTAGTAGACTGAGAGTAAAGTGCATTGCCCTCTGAGTAAGACTCGTGTGCTCAGGTGAAGGCCAAAACAACAAAGACGGAGCTTCTCCACGGAAAGGGAAATTCTGCCCTTCCCTACAGATCCTGAGAAGTCTCCGTGACTGTGGGAACTGAACCCTGACAAACTCATGTAGTAACACAATATTACCTATTTCTAAACTTCAGTTTTTATCTTGTATTTTTAGTGAGACAGGCATTTGTGTATTTCTCTGAGGAGAGCATTCTTTGTGGCCTTGTGGATCAATCACCTCAGAGACTCAATATCATGAATGGTCACCATAGGGTCATTTTTATACAGCATAAAATAGCCCTTGGCCTGAGCAGGACTGATCTGAGCTGTAGCTTGAAAGATGTCTTTACATCCACACTGAACTTTACCTCCACACTGAATAATGAGAACCTTGAGGAAAAAAAAAAAAAAAAAAAAAAAAAAAAAAAAAAAAAAAAAAACAACAACAACAACAACAATAAAAATATGGAGTTAAAAGCATATTAAAAAGTTGGCTTCCAATTTATGATCCTTCTCTGATTGGCCTCCTGAGTGCTGAGACTTATAGTACATCATTCATGGATATTTAGTTCACATCACAGCTGCTATAACAGCTGCTGCTTCCTAGACCAATCCTGAGTGTTTTTGCATGGACAATGCCCAAGCCCAGTAACAGCAGCTAAGTCAGGAGACTGAAAGCCAGGCTTTCTTAAGGCTCTGATTGTCCGTTGCAATTACAATGGCAAATTAAGTTGAAGGGACTCACAAAAACACGTGAACCCTTACTTTCTAGAAAGTTTCATCGTTCTTTGATATCTTTTAGCATATACCCCTGCCCTTCACCACTAGCTATAAGAAGCTAATTAAATTTAAGATGTCGATTGAATGACTTCTATGGTTTACTCTCAATAGCCAGCTGCAGCAAGATGCTGCGAAGGATGTAAGGACTGAGTCAGTCCTCCTGTGGCCCATCTTCCCTGAGCTGCTCCTGCAGGACTTGACTCTGGGGGAGTCAGCAGAAGAGACCCAGCCCGCATACTGTGAGCCCAGGCAAAGGAGAGAGAGACGAGGAGGAGGAGGAGGAGGAGGAGGAGGAGGAGGAGGAGGAGGAGGAGGAGGAGGCAGGATGGCCAGTGACAGGGTAAGTGTGGATGATGACATGGCTGCTACTAGGATTCTGAGACAATTTCCTTCATCCTTCAACTTCTTCATTTCTAAAATAGGGACAACTCACAAGAGTTGTTGAAAAGACCTTGTGCAATAGCACCAATGAACCAAGGGCACATTGTCTGGTACACAGCAAATTCTAATCCATGTATATGAGTAAGCTTTCTTTTTATTATTAATTACTGCTTCGGAGTAAGATTGAGCCGTGGAAGTCAAGGAAAGGGGACTTAGCTACTTAGAGCACAGGGCACATGGCAGAGACCACAGTTCCAACCACTGGTCTCTGGAACATGGACGAGGCTGGTAGGCACTGCCTTGAAAAGTGAGCATTGTACA
This sequence comes from Peromyscus eremicus, assembly GCF_949786415.1. Classification (NCBI taxonomy): domain Eukaryota; kingdom Metazoa; phylum Chordata; class Mammalia; order Rodentia; family Cricetidae; genus Peromyscus; species Peromyscus eremicus. Next base: position 130,499,893 of record NC_081416.1, on the reverse strand, counting down.
TCTAAAACAGGAAGTGACCCAGGGCAGTGACAGTGACAATGAATGAACTGTCAATAAGAGGATGGAAGACACAACATGCTTCAGTTCACAACAGAACCAGATTATTAAACAGTGCTGGTTCTGATTTACAATTCAAGCAGTTTAAATCATTTTAGACTAAATGTCTAGGAGGTTACAAAATATATGTACATTGTACCCTTAAGTAACTTATTAAAACTTCAAATTCTAGGACCTTTGGTTTAGATAATTATAATAATTATTAGAAAACATCCCTTTAATTCAGTATTGTCATAGCTGTCATTCATCATTTAGCTTAAAACAGGTTAACTGAATAGCAATGTCACCTTGCCATTGAGATTTTGCTACATATTTGCTCCAAAATATATGATGTAGCAAATTAATTCATATCCATTTTCGCTTTCATTATTCCAGTTAACAGTATGTCAAAATGCAGATCTAGGGCTGGAAAGATGGCTCAGTGGATTCAGCACTTGTAGTGCAAGCGTGGGAACCTGCATCTGAACCCTGAGAACTGATGTAAAAGCAGCACACGGCTGTGATCTCAGTGTTCCTGCTGCAAGACAGGAGGTGGAGACAGGAGACTACTGAAGAGCTCATGGGCCAGCCAGCCTGGCATCCCCAGCGGCAAGAGAACTTCAGACACGGGAGAGGGGCGGGGAGGATTGACACTGGATGACGCCAGAGTTGTCTTCTGACAACAAGCATGGCACACACACATACACACACACACACACACACACACACACACAGGAGGAGGAAGAGGGACTGAAATATTTTTCAAATGAAGATTTAATCATTGATTTTTTGAATCCTTCAGAAAGTACCCACAACATCTACCTGCCATCACAGGGATGCTACAGACTTACCCTCCCTTTTAGCAGAAACATCTTTTCACTTTACCTAAGGAGATGGAAAGAAACACTAGCTAGAGCGAATGCCTTTGTCCTGATGACGGCTTCACTGGGCAGTTCCTCAGCAGCTCTGAGAAGGGCTCCTTTGCCTGCACTCCCTTTCCTTCTTTTTCTGAGCATGGTCTTGTTATGAAGCCCAGGATGGCTGCACTCAGAGCAATGCTCCTGACTCAGAGCAGGGATGACACACTGGGCTTTGCATCAGCACATCAAGAACTGCTTGTTTATCTTCAGCTGCTTCTGACGCAGGGCACAGCTTTGTGTTCACGCCCCCTCAGAGGGCCTGAGCCTCTTGAAGATGTAGAACGTGGTCAGCAGAGCTACTGCTTGGCAAACACTGTTGCCGATGCCGCTGCTGCTGCCTCGTTCTCCTGACTCTCCTTGGGCAGCAAGCAGGCAGACTGTCACACGGTCTGGCAGCCCCTCTCTTCTCAGTCCTCTCTGCCATCTTCAGGTTGGGTCGCATCTGCCCCATCGGCCTCCACTGTCACTCCTCTATGTCGGGTTAGCCTATTCTGACATATGACGCCATCAAACAATGGTTTCATCTCTGGCACTACAGTTTTCAATTCTAAACTCTTGCTATATTTCTTCTCTAGACTTAGTTCTATTTTTCTGGTCTTTTCATTCATAAGTCTATTCTCTACTCATTGATGAAAGTTACAAGATTATTTTATAATCTTCACTTTTTCACTCCAACATTTCAGGTCACCCCAGGTTGGCCTCTAATTCTTGATTCTTGAGAATGGGCCAAATCCCTCCAATCTTTACATACCACAGAACTCTGAACTGCATCCTGGACATTACCACCTAGATCAGAGAGACTCTAGATTCTGTTAAGGTCCTCTAACGCTTTAGGGAAACACTAGCATTTTAGTTTCGGCAAGTAATTCACTTTGCTAGAGTCCAAACGCAAACTCTGTCTTGAATGACAGCTCAGGCAACACTTTCGTTAGATGCCACTGCGCTGCTCTGGGCCGAGGAGGTGCGGCTTGGAAAGCCAACACTCTCTGAAGTGTAGAGAGCCCTTACATAGCCATGGTTTGTGAACAAAGGACACTATCAGCAGAAGAAATGGCCAACAGAGTAAGAGAGGTTCAGCTAGCTGTACTGCAAAAACTAAACACAAAACTGTCAGTCAATAAGTGGGTCAGCTGGGTGTGGTGGTCCACACTTTTACGTTCAGGAGGCAGAGGCAGACCGATTCTATGACTCAAGGCTATCCTGGTCTACATAGTGAATTCTAGCCCAGCTAGGGCTATATAATTAAGATCATGTCTCAAAAATAATGACTGAACAGACAATTCTCAAAAAAAAAAAAATAGAAAGCAAGAAATTTAAGTGGTCAATAAATATTTAAAAAAGCATTTAACATCAAGGAAATGCAAATCAAAACTACTCTGAGGTTCTGCTTCTCCCCAGTCAGAATAGCTGTCGTCAAGGAAACAAATGACAGTGAATGCTGAGGAGGGTGTGAGCAAAGAGGAACCTTCACTCCCTGCTGGTGGGAGCATAACTGGTACAGCCATTGTACACATAAGTCTGAAGAGTTCTCACAAACTTAAAGACGAACCACCACACGACCCCACTATAACACTCCTGGGTATATAACCAGGAGACTAGATCCTACTGCACACACCTGCACATCCATGTTTATTGTTGTTCTATCAACTAGCAAGGAAATGGAACCAGTCTATTAACAGATAAGAGGATAATGAAAATGTGGTATGCATATGCAATGAAATTGTATTCCACCATAATGAAAAGTATGAAATTATCAGAACATGGAAGGATCTGGAAATTATATTAACCTAAGAAACCCAGACACAGAAAGACAAATCCTGCAGGTTCTCTCTCGTATGTGGATCCCAGCTTTCAGTGTTCCTATGCATTGACACATGCAGGCACGGGCTGTGGAACTAGGGACTACCAGAAGGAAAAGGGGTACTGAGGAACACAGGTACTGTCAAAGTGGAAAGGGGCTGTTGGGGGGGAAGGGAAGAGGGAAAACAAAAATAAATGAAGCTTGAAACATAATTCTTCGTATGCTAATTCAAAATAAATAATTTAACAATGTACTATAGGTTAGTATGTCTACTCATGATATATTAATAAACAGCTTCCACTGACTGGGAAAAACCCTATAACTGCTCTGTGATCTACAAAATGTTGAGTCCACTGGCTCAGCTGAGTTGAACAATTCTATAACCTTGAGTAGCTGCATACCAGACCATTAGGTCACTGAGAAACTGCTCCCAGATCCAGCTGGAAATGTCCATGCACAGGTGCTTGTAGTCTTTCTCACACAGCCAGGGTTCGGGAGAAATACCCCAGGTGAGATCACTTTCACCATGAAGTGCTCCTGCACACTCAAATGTGCCGCTTACTGCCCCCTAACGCCCTAACTTGTACTAGAAAACTCTTTCTGAACGATGTAGATGAACTCACAGCATTTATTCCTGCAGTAAGAGACAGACAACCCCAGAGAAAATAGCACCCATGAAGCTGGACAACAGCATGAACCCAACGAAGCTGAGGCTGCCAGTTAGCCTCTCCTCGGCTCTCCCAAGGGTCCCTCCCCCTCCTAGCCGTGGCTTCCTGTGAAGCTCCTTCTACCATGAAGATGGCTGACCTGTGTAATCAACAGGATTTAACGTGTGACTCTGAGCTGAGACATAACAGTTAGTTCATGCTCTCGGTGTCAAGCATCCTCTCTCCGGGTATTTACTATTTGTACTGTTATTTTAACAGAATAGGCATTTAAATCCTTTGTTTTTCTAGTAACTTCTAGCACAGCCCTGACATGCTTGTTAGTGCCCAGTATTTGAACAACAAATATACAATGAGTAGGGGTTAACTTTGTTCACATTCCTATAGATATCAAAGTTAATTTCATGAGACTTGAGAAACTTAAGTGAATAATTTTATTTGTATTTCATGGCTTTCTGTATAGTTCATACTCCATTCTCTAGTCTTCCCCAGAGTTTATTTATATGTGTGTGTATGTTTGTGTGCAATATAAGCAAAATACTATCAACAAAATATCTAAGGTAGTGTTTCTACATACATATAGACATGCATTATAGACCAGATTTTAACATTATGCTCTACAGGTCCCTAAAGCTGTGTTCACTCTACTGCTGGAGCTTGGATTTCCTGGATCCTTGAGCTGAGCAGGGCTGCTGTGCTTTTAGACCTGGGGCTACAGAGCAGTTGGAAGCAACATGTGTAAGAGTGAAGTCCAAGGGAATGGAGCCCAGGTGTCAGTTTGTACATCACCCTGTCCAAGTCCCTTCCACACTGTTTTCCATGATCCCCAGCTGTGCCTAAGGGCCATGAGGGCTGACATGTGTCCCTTTGCTCATCATGGTATTTGCTTTGCAGTGACCAAACAGGGAAATTGCTCCCTAAACACCCAACAAATGAACGATCCCTTGCTAGACCCCAGGGCACACACCCCTTTCTTTCAGTCAGGACCGCCTCCGTGTTTTTCCTCCCTCTCCTATAGAAAGGCAGGAAGCACCAGGGCGCTGACTGGGCATGGGAGCCTTGGTTTTTTTTTTATTTATTTATTTTATAGGCAGAAGAAGGAAAGGGAAAAGTGGGACCTCTCTTCAGCACCCCCTAGAATTTTGAAAATGTTTTGTCATTTAAATACTACATAAAGAAGTATCATTTTTAAGGCATAAATTAGGCTCAATGACCTAAAAAGGATAAATGGCTTAGGAATCTAAAGCCCAGAACACTCAAAGTTTTGGGTTAAAGAAACAGACTGAAAATGGAGCATAGTCTGTTTGTAAGTTGGACTGCACAGACCCCAATATTAATACTATAAAACTGGGTGTTACATATTTCCTATTAATAATTTTATTTTTCTGTATTACTATCAATGAGATACGCTCATAACAATATGAATAAACCATAGACTATTAATTAATACTTGGTTTACTTTTTTCTTGACTATTTCCACATAGGTTTGACATTCTTCTAAAATCCACTACCATTGCTGTCAGTACAAACTTAAAAATGAAAAACTTTCTCTTCTGAGCACAAAGAGAACATCCTGGCAGTCAGTAGCGCTGAACAACAGCTATCCCCTCATCGTGGCAGAGGCAGAATTGATCTTTCAGTGCAGCCCGAGTCAGTGCAAGCTTGCTTACATCTTTCCGTGTGTATTACTATGACCAAGGCCATTCTGAGTCAGTATGCAAGCTTGCTTACATCTTTCCATGTGTATTACTATGACCAAGGCCATTCTGAGTCAGTGTGCAAGCTTGCTTACATCTTTCCATGTGTATTACTATGACCAAGGCCATTCTGAGTCAGTGTGAGAACTTGCTTACATATTTTCGTGTATATTACTATGACCAAGGCCATTCTGAGTCAGTGTGAGAACTTGCTTACATCTTTCCGTGTGTATTACTATGACCAAGGCCATTCTGAGTCAGTGTGAGAACTTGCTTACATCTTTCCGTGTGTATTACTATGACCAAGGCCATTCTGCTCATCTGCAGAAGAATCAGGCTAGAGTAAAACCCTTTAAGAATTCACTAAGATATGACTATGTAGTGTCACATCTGTGACAAAGTCAGCTGCAGAAAAGCCACTCAGCTAAACCTCGTAACACAATCTATTGTTCCTGCTTCAAGGTGGTTTTGGATTTCATCAGCCTGGACAGGCTGAGTTCGTTTAGGGCTTCCCACGATAACAAATGTGGCCTCTTCCTAAAGGAGAGGCACGGTTCCTAGGATGGCTCTCTCTGGAGCAATCAGCACTTACTACCCATTCCCTGGAGCCAGGCCAACACAGAAGCGGCTGTCCTCTGTGTTCAGTACTGCTGCCTGCCTTCCCGCTGAGCTATGCAGCTTGTTGGGAGTGAGGAGTCAAATGTGTCATTGCGTCATCTCAAAGGTGTGCCTTTGGCTGCTGAAGTGGGGAAAGTAAACTAGGAGTCCTTTGTCTCACATCACCTGGAACCACTGCATGTCTGGTGCCTGCTAAAGGGAAGGCAAAGGCCACCTTCCTAAAAGCCCGTGAGAAGGGGATTATTGTCGCTCTGACTGAAACATCTGCTTGGTCGCTGGACTCATGATTTGTAAGAAGGGACTATGTCTGCTGCTGAATTCTAAATATTTAAAATTGGCAAAATCTTAGATAAAAGGCAATTAATATGGCAAATTGTCTTTGCAGTCATGTTCCAAGGGAAAAAAATCTTTTAACATAATGCCAATTCTTCTACTTTCTAGAGTTTATCATGGTATGTGTGGCAACGTAGACGTACATGAAATTTTCATGCTCTAGACTTAAATATATACAATTTTATTTGTCAATGAAGACAAAGGTAGAGCTATTTTGATAGTAAAAAAGAAAATGCAGATGGTCTCTTTTTTTTTTACCCTGCAAAGTAATCTCACCGCACCACAGCGTACTAGCTGAACGCAACATACAATATTCTCAACTGCTTGCCTAATATTCTTAGTTCATGAAGGTATTTGGTTTAGCATATGAAGGCCAAAGATAAAATTAAGCAGACCCATGAAAACCAGTTCATCTATTTCAAGTCCACACTGGAGGCGTCTTACCCACTGCAGCCGATGACCTTGTTGTAGAGATAGGACGGCAGGCCTTTCAGGTGGATGTTGTTGTCCACATACACGTACTGCAGTTCTCGAGAGCGACCTAAATCTGGATCAGAGAGAACAGTGCTATAATTCCTTTAGGAAGGCACCGTGTAATACACAATCATAAAAAAAACAAACCCAAATTTCTATTTTGGAAGAAAAAAATGAATGTTTAATTCTGAGTGTAAATTTATGGCAGTTGTAAGACTGGCTTTTGTGTCAAAAAACATGGTGTAGAAAACTTACTTAATCTAGACTTAATCTAAACTTACTTAATCTAGACTTTGATTTTTAAACTGGAAGATAAAATTATCAGGAGTAGAATGTTTGATTTCCTCTCACATTTTGACATTTTCTGACAATTTCAATTGTCTGTTATAGGGCCTTGTTTTCCCTTTTTCATCCACAGAAAACATCATGTAAAGTAAGGTGATAGGTCAGGCTCACAAAACTGACTGTGCCCTTCCCCAAAAAACCCTGGATTTTACTTTTATTTTATGTGTATGTATATGTTCCAGAGTGCATGTCTCGGTACTCCATGTGCAGTGACCGCAGAGGCCAGAAGAGGGCGTTGGATCCACTAGCCCTGGAGTTGTGATGCTCATGGGTCACATTGTGGGTGCTGAGAACGGACCTGCACCCTCTGGAACAGCACCGACGCTTTAACCACTGCGCCGTCTCTCTAGCCCCACTCCTTCGTGAGCGTGTGTGTGTGTGTGTGTGTGTGTGTGTGTGTGTGTGTGTGTGTGTGTGCGCGCGCGCGCGCGCGTGCGCGCATGTTTCTGCAGGTCAGAGACCGATGCCAGAAGCCTTCCCGGTCTCTCACTGAACCTAGCACCCACCAAGTTGGCTGCACTGGCTAGTCGGTGAGCTCCAGAGAGCCTCTAGCCTGCCTGCCCCCCAACCCCTCCAGCACTCAGACGGTAGGCTTGCTTCCACCACCACGCCTTGCTTTCTACTGAGCGCCGGGAATCTGCAGTCAGCTCCTCAGGTTTGTGCAGCAAGCATTTGACCCACCAAGTCATTGCCTCAGCCCTCCTTCTGCCCTTCGATGAAGATGCTTTGCTTGGCTGAACTGTAGTCAAACTCTTGAACCTTCTGTCACATCCCTCCCTCTGTACTTCCTTGTAAAATGTAGTTGTAATGAAGAGCCCTGCTAAGTCAGCTTAGCAAGAGCTATCCCTCCATGTCTGGTCGTCCTCAAGCTCCTCGTCCTCCCTCATCTCTCAGGGGATTCTGATGAAGACACTGTTAGGTCAGTATCTCCTTTACCCTCTCAGTTTCCCATCCACTGACGCTTACCCTGCTACTTGACTGTCAATTTCAATGTGCCCTCACTGTATGTGAAGCTGTCCCGATCTCTCTTCTACGACAAAACCCACAGCAGAGGCTCCTGTACCCACTCCAATGGTCTACTGTGCTCTAAAGGTGTCACCGAATACGTGTTCTCTTTAAACATTACATACGTCAAGATTCCCCATGGCTCATCTTCCCTGGGATGAGAGACTAGAGGGGGTGTTGAGGGGTGGGTAGAAGAGGGGTAGCTAGGGACCAGGTAACAGCTTGCCTAGAGACTTAGAAGCCAGGCAGACACAGGAATGGGTAACTCTCCTACAGCTGCTGGATGAGGAAGAAGTGAGACACAACCTGATCTCTAATCCAGAGGTGAGAAAGCGGACCTGAGGCCTGAGGCTCTGGAACTAGGGGCTGGGAGGTAGGCCCATCTTCTCAATGTCACTACAGTGAAAAGAGGCATGCCGGAGAGAGGCAGGAGTCACACGTCCCTAGGAGGCAGCAAGGCAACGGAGACAGGAAACGTGGGAAGGACTCCAGCTGGGGAAATGAGGAAGATCCACACGAGTCTACTCTGAAGAAACACTTTCAGGCCCCAGGGCAGGTCCTCCATGACTCCAGCATTGAGATTATACAAATATCCTATTTTTTCTTAAAATCTTCCACAAAATGTTGCTCAATAATTTAAGCATTGCCAATAATTTTACCATGGGTCTTGTTTGCAAACATCATATAGTTGTGAATGTAATGGCAATTTTTTTATCGTCATTTTTCTGGCCACATTTACTAACCGGAATTCTTCTGTAAGGAAGAGCCATCCTTTGAAAATATTTTTATTCTAGTATAGAATCACAGACCTCTCTATTGTGAAGTATAAAAATCCAATACCATCATTATTTTGTCCTGTTACACAAATGCTTCAGTCTTGGCAATTAGGAACGAATGTGGGTATGCTCTTACACTCTTTTAACAAGTCCTCATTCTTTTCTGACCATTTCAAGACATTCTGGTAATATACTGCCGGCTTGGCTCACAATTTCTCCACCAAAGCCCCGAAATTAACCCCTTCTCCAACTTCCTCTTCTTGGAGAAACCCTATCTATGAACTAGGTGTGTCTATTACTACTGAAGCATCAGCACCCGAAGATCTTGGGGCCTGGGAAATGTGCATGTACACCGACCCTCACAGATATACATCTCAGGTGCTAGACATGTCTCCAGCACAAGCTCCGAGGAGTGAGTCTACTGGGTCAGATTCTCTAGCATTGCCAATATTTCCTTCTGAGAGTATGCCCGCCTCACGTCCCTAGCACTGGGAGAGAGCATCCTCTCACCCACAGGAAGCAATTCATATCATAGTTTAAAAGTTTTGCTAATTAGGGCTAAGAAACAGAATCTCAACATGGTTTACATTGTAATTTTCTAATTGAGTGTAAGCAACACCCCTCCACCCGCCAATATTCTATAAGGCTCTTGGAATTTTTTGTCTTTTTTTTTTTTTTTTAATTTAGGCAAAGCTCCATGTCTCTGTTACACATTACAAAGATTTTCTTTCAGTTTGTCAGTTGTTATTTGACTTTGTTGATAGGTATTTTCTGGTACACAAAAAACTGCAAAACAATCCCCTCCCCTTGTATTAGGGACGCTAAGGCAGGAGTGTGTGAGTTTGAGGCCAGACTGAACTACACAGTGATTTCAAGACCTGCTTGAACATCTAGCAAGAGAATGTCCCAATAAAACAAATGCCAAAAATCAAAATATTAAAAGTTTTAAATGCAAATTCAGCAGACTTCTCCTCCTGCCTCTGGCAGCTAGGCGGCCTCCTTGTGATGCGCAGGGCTGGAGCACAGTCCTTCTGCTTCCTTTCAGCACTTGTGGGCTTTTCTTTTCCATCCCTCCCTCCCGTCTTCCCCTTTCTGTTTATATTTGTAGCCATAATTCAGTTGGAATCTATTCTTATGTTTAGCATAAAATATTTTAGCTTTAAACATTTATGTTTAGCTAGTAATTTAGTTTTCCATTTCTCAAAGCATTTTGCTTACCTTTCCACCAGAAAGGAAAGAGAAAGATCTCTAGAATGGCTTAGTGGGCAGAGGTGCTTGCTGCCCAGTCTGATGACCCGAGTGCCATCCTCCGGACCCACACAGTAGGAGAGAACCAACTCCTGCTAGTTGTTCTCTGACCTCCACATGCACCGTGACACGTGCACACAGCACGCTGCACATTAATAATAATAATAAATCGCTAAGATTATCAAAAGGAAAAACATCACTAAGTACTCCGATTCCAGACTCTAACTGTGGCCAAATCAAGCTCCGAACATGTGAAAACCACACTGAGAGGGAAAGTCAAGTGTCTGTGACATCAGCACCCACGGTACCAGCCGGCACATATGCCTGCCAAATGGCACAACACTGCCTGGTCCTTGGGCTTTATCAGGGATAAGCCTCATACGAAAAGAATCTCAAGTTTAAATCATTATTAAATCATTACGCAGCAGACTTTCAAAGTATTAAAGTATGTAATGTACCAAAAGATTGAAAACTGCTCTCTTATTGAAACAAAAAATTTTACACTTACAAAAACAGGTGAGAAAAATATCAACTGATAATACCATATTCCATTAACAATAGAAAAGGTCTCAGAATTCCACTAAAAATACCCATTTCCTCAGGATTCCTCTGACAAACATTTTTAAACACAAACAGAAATTTACAGTTTAAAGACATATAGAAAACTTTTAAAGTAAAAACTTCATTTACATATTACGAATAGGCTGCTCATAGTGGCGCACATCTTTAATCCTAGCACTTGGGAGGTAGAGGCAGGCAGATCTCTGTGAGTTCAAGGCCAGCCTGGTCTATATAGCAAGTTCCAGGCCAGCCAAGGCTATGTAGTGAGACTCTGTCTCAAAAACAAAACAAAACGAAACAAAATCATAATTATAAATGGTCTCTAATCTCAGATTTGCCTTTTGGAGCCCTGGGGTGGGGCATTCAAGGAAAGCCAAGTGAAGATTCTTGGCTTGGACTTGAGCAGCAGTAAGGCATGGAGCACACTAAGAGTTAGGAAATGTAGGGATCAGAGTCAGCCAGCCTGGGTTGAATCTTCATTCTTCTACTTAGATATGTAGACTTAGGATCTCATCTGTATAATAGGGAAAATAAAACTGTCTCCTAAGTTTGGTAAGAATGACTAGGTTTAAAAAAGATCAAGCAGGATTCTTGCTACAGAACCTTCTCTAGTATATGACAGTTATTATTCTCATTATTATTAGTAAGTGACACACTGGGAAGTGTGGCCAATTAAGAGAGAACTTTCTTTGGCATGCGGCAAGAGTACTAACCCTTTCCTATACTTTAATTGCATAGAAAGAGTTGGAGGCTACGGCCTCTGGAGATGATGATTCATCCCTTCAGGCCAAGGACACCAAATAGGACATGACAGAGGAGGTACCTCTTTGCTCTAATATACCACAGAAGCTCCTGTGCAAATTAAATGAGGTGACGTGCAGAGATCACACCACCAAGTTAAATCCACACTGACACTTGCTACTTCTTACAGAGTTTAGCCTTCTCTCCTCTCTCTGTTTTATGGGGGAAAGACAACTTGTTAATGATTTTAAAATACTGTTTGGCTTACAGTTTATCTTAGGGAGAATCTGGCCAGCACTTCCCGAGCACTTTGTAATTTATTATATATGACCTTAACAGTATGCACTAGTTTGTGCTATAGCTGAATCAAAACTAGTATCAACTGTGTTAAAATCTATTACATATTAATGCTTCTTAATATTTCCAAGTAGCGCAATCTGGGGTAGGGAGGAGGGAAGGAAGAGAGAGCGAGGGAGAGAGAGAGAAAGGGAGGAGGGAGGGAGAGAGAGAGTATGTGTGTGAGTGTATGAGAGAGAGAGAGACAGAGAAAGAGAGACAGAGACAGAGACACACACACACACACACACACACACAGAGAGAGAGAGAGAGAGAGAGAGAGAGAGAGAGAGAGAGAGAGAGAGAGAGAGAGAGAGAGAGCGCAATGACATGCTCTTAGTGTGTTTGGAGTCAGGACTGAGCCTGGATCTGGGCTCCCTACTTGGTAACTGATTCCTGATTCGGAGTCTCTTCTTTTGCTGGACAATGAGGATGATAATGGAACAGCTCACAAATCTGTGAGTCTCTGAAATTGGTGTGTATGGTGCCAAGCTCTCAGCACATCGTGGTCATTTACCTCCCTCTTCTGAGTGTACAGAGGTCAGAAAGGGAGGGTCAGAGCCTGCAGAGAGCTGGGCAGCTGTTTTAGCTGACACAGCACAGCCTGCTGGTGAGGTTGAGACAACTCAGTGTCTGGCAAGGTCCCAAGCTGAGAGGGCTGTGCTCTGGCAACCTCAGGAAAGCATGCTCTTAGCTGGCCAGAATACACTTCACTGGCAAGACTCCCAAACACAAAGGACCAGCATTTAAATAAATGAGGCTGAAGTATGAATATGTGCTGCATGGAAAAACTTTGAGACTGTCCTTATACTGTCCTACTCAGACTAACCTGGAACTCACTAAGCAGCTCAAGTTGTTGTCAATCCTCCTGCTTTAGGTACAGGCATGAGCCACTATGTCTGGCTTGGTTCCTATATTCTTTAAAATTTTTAATTTTATGATCATTAGTGTTTTGCCTGTATGCATGTCCGTGTGAGGGTGTCAGAAGCCCTGAACTGGAATTATAAGTAGGTTTGAGCTGTCATATAGGTGCTGGGAATTGAACCTGGGTCCTCTGGAAGACCTCTGGAAGGTTAAGAGCAGCCAGAGAGCTCTTAACCACTGAGCCATCTCCCCAGCCCCAGTTCTTATATTCTTAACTCAGAAAATCTTCATTAAATAATAGACTTTGGAAGAGACTATTGACTTACTAGTTAATAAGATACTGGTTTATTTTCTTTATTTGATTAATATTATTAATTCATATTAATGCACCAATACTTTATGCTAAAATAAACATCATAAAAGAACATTTCTAAAAACTTCTATGGCACCTAAGAAGCAAAGGCAGGCAGATGTCTGTGAGTTAGAGGTCAGCCTGGTCTACACAGTGAGTTCTAGGACAGCCATGGCTATGTAGAGAGACTGTCTCTTTGTTAAGTTTCAGTCTGGGAGAGATGGTCTCAAAAAAACTAAAACCAAACACACACACCACCACCATCAGAAAAAAAGCCTTGTGAAAAAGACTCAATATGTAAAACTTAGAAAGCATACAGCTATCTATCTGCCTGCCCAAAATTTAAATCCATCAATAACTTTTCAGGTGGCTTTTTTTTTTTTTTAAGTTTGTTTTTTCGAGACAGGGTTTCTCTGTGTAATAGCCCTAGCTGTCCTGGAACTTGCTCTATAGACCAGGCTAGCCTTGACTCCCAGAGAGACACCTGCCTCTGCCTCCCAAGTGCTGGAACTAAAGCATGTGCCATCACCACCCAACTTGGAGTGGCTTTTAAAAGAACTATACCACACCTCAAGTAGTTCCTTCTTTTACAGACTCACAGATCAAAGTGTGCCAAAGCTAGGAGTCCTGCACAAACCCCAGTTCTTTTCCTCTTTCAGCTTCAAGGCTCTGGCAGACGCAGTCCACATGGCTGTAGAACAAAAAGCTCCTGTGTGTTCCGACCATTGCTCTTCTAACCACACAGTATGAGCAAGCACAGAGGGATGCATGCCAGAACAGAGCGGGGTCTGTGTTTACTATACCCCGGCTAGTATAAAATTCATGTCCTCATCAAAAGAGGAATAATAAGGTCTTTTAAACAATAAGGGGGGAGCAACAGAAACCAAAGCAGCAGCTCAGAATTGGCTATTTGCAATGCTCTATCAATGTTAAACCAGCCATCATAGTTCAGTAAGCCAGATAGTCAGTCTTAATTACACCATTTCAAATACTATAAAACACAAGGCTCCCCACACAACAAGTTCAGAACATTTACAGACTATTCCAAAATGACTTTCAAATCAAGTTAAATCACCCATACAATCCCCTATGTAACAAGGACACTTCAGCCACTTTTCTAGAACAATGAATTCCTTTAGGTGCTAACCTCTTTGAACACAGACCCATGTACCAGACTCCATTACATCTTTTACACAGCCATAGTCATTCTGATCGATTCAGCTTTTACAAGATAAAATTTCAGGGTTGTCAAGATGGCTCATAAGGTAAAACACTTGCTACTACCCTGATATTCTGAATTTGATCCAAGGTCCCACATGGTAAAAGAGCACCAACTCCAGCAGGTTGTCCTCTGCGTGTGCAACACACACACACACACACAAAGAGAGAGAAATTTAACAAAACACTTTCACAGTGGATTGTAGTTTAATGAGATGCTTCCTACTCTGTAGAACATAGACGACTATTAAAATAATCAGACTACAATGGATTTGAACATTGGAAGGCTTCCTTTGCTGTCAGTTTAAACAGTCACACTCCAGGACCTCTATTTCCATTACAGGTCAAGTAATAGGAGCCATAAGCAGTAGGCTAGGTACTGAGGGAGATGCTTTGGGGCACAAAAATCAAGACACAGTCCTTACCCGTTTTTATAGTCTGATGCAAGAGCAAAAATAGCTCATACTGATTGGATATTTATGAAGACTTATGACATGCTTTTACATGTATCTTACAGAATTCTTACAATAGTGCTATGAAATGTGTTACTATTATCCTATTACTGATAATTAAATAACTTTCCCATGGTCAAGTCCATAGAACTATTAAACTGTAGAGTTGGAACTACTGCATAAGTACCTGCTCCAGCATGATGTGTGGGGACAGCTCTTTAAGTAGGGCTCATACAGAAAATCGGGATGGCGCTGCCCAGAGGAGGAAGGGTACCAAGGGAACATAGCCCAGGCATCCAACTGTGAAGTCGGAGCTGGATCTGCAGGAGACATTGCCCAGGAAACAAGCGATGAAGGAAACATCTCTTTGTTTCCTCTAAAAGACCAGAAGGCTACTAGGTAAGTTCTGACTCACAGATTTCGGGCAAACATATCAAGGGTAGGAAAATCTCCTTCAGGGAAGATCCTAGGGAGGGACATGCGCTAATGACCGCCCAGCACGGTAGAGACTTAAGGACTCAAAACAACACACTGTCCAGTGCCATGGCTGACAGCCAAAGAGCACACTGTCTCTGCTACAAGGCATCCTGAACTGTTGCTCGGTTGGACTCGGGCCCATGTGTTTTGAACTTAAGAACTTTAGAATGATGCCTGATGGAAATTCCAGATTCTTGCTTTTAAGTCAATTAACAACATCATCTGGACTCTACCACACTGCACATTCTTGTCACTATCCTGAAAAACTGTAAGCACCAGAACCAAGTTAACAAAAAGCTTTGCCGCCAGGTATCTGGCTCTAGGCTTTGCCCTCACAGCACTGAGTTTCCTAAACTTCACATCTGTCTTTCTGTGAGTGGGTGACAGCCTGTTTGCTTGTCTGAGATAGGATGTTATGTAGTCCAGGAGGCTCAGTCTCATTTTGTGACTAAGAAAGATCTCGGACTCCAAGTTCTCCTGCCTCTACCTCCCAAGTGCTGGGATTACAGACATGTGCCACCCCATCTGGCTTTGTTTTGTTTTTAATTGGTACTTTCAAGAGGACAGGGCTTGATTTTTCCATCTCAATCTCTTCCCACCCCACCAAATCCTACTCAGGCTTAGCAAAAAATACATATTTGTCCATATAAAGCTCAGCTAATCTCAGTGTGCTTTCTCATTACACACTAGCACAGAAAGTCAACATCTGGCCCATGTTTGCAGAAGTCACATTAAATAATCCCTGCTAATTCTCTAAGAAAATCTAAAGCCAGAGCAAAAGATTTGGGAGGACAATGTAGCCCTATTAGGGGACAGCAGAAAGGGACCAGACAAGGAAAATGATTTTTCATTACAAATACATCAATTATCCATTGTCTGTGCTTGCTTTCTCCTTCCCTCCCTCCCTCCCTCCTCCTTCCCTTTCTCATCCCCCCACGTGGATGGATGGACATGTGTGTGTGTGTGTGTGTGTGTGTGTGTGTGTGTGTGTGTGTGTGGTGGCCAGAGGTCAACCTGGGCCATCATTCATCAGATGCTGTCCAGCTTGTTTTCTGAGATAGGGGATCTACTGACAAAGAGCTCACCTAGTAGGCCAGGCTGCCTCCTCCTCCCTAGAGCTGGGCTTACAAGTGTGGGAACCACAACCCAGCTTTTTCACAAGGGTGCTGCAGCGGCTTGAACTCATGGGCAAGCACATAGCGTGAGTTATAGCCCTAGCCCTGAACATCATTTTCTTGAAGACTTTTGGATTCCAGAATTAAAACTTCACTCTTAAAGTAAGATCTTTATGGATTTTAATGAATAGACTAATTCTCTCATGTCTTTCCATTACTAATTTTTGGACTTTATTATAAAGGCTTTCATTGGTTTTTATTTTTATTTATTTTCTACTTTGTAATTACCTTAATTTCATTTTCAGTTTTTCATTTCATTGATACTTCTCCTTTGATTACAGACTTACCCAGTATTATTCCTACAGAATACAATTTTAGCCTCCTATTTAGGTTTTCCTTTAGAAAGCAGTTGTCACACTCTGAGGTCAATGTAGGCCTAACTCCAGTTCCTGTGACTGTCTGCTTCCACTCGAACAAATCTGCTAGCATTCCAACTTATTTAAGGCCACAAATGTGGCATTTAACTCCCACTACACAAGGGTCTCAGGCAGCAGTTCCTCAAACTGCATCCACACACGTACAGTTAAGTAGAATAGAATTGACAAGCATCTCTGAGTCTGGGATCATGAAACTTATCAACTGACACATGCATCAGAACATCACAGGGCATTCCATAATGTGGAATTTAATCATAATTCCATAATGATTAAAACACATATTTTAATCTTTTTATGTATAAGCTAAAAATTAAAAATGAAGTTATTAGTTTCAATATAGCTCTAATAGTGGTTTACAGTCTGATTAATTTTACTGTGTAGATTTAAAATAAAAAAAAAAACCCATAAATAGTAATTCCTGATTTTCTCAGCAAATAGAGAGGAAGTGGGGATAAATAAGACGCAATACAAACAGTACACACATACTACACTTGTAGTTCTCATCCTCCATCTGCAATGAGAAGGGGCTTGCTTCAGCGCTGGTTTCTAACACTCACTTGCTACATCTGGTTTTCTCTTAATAAAGTATCCAGTTCTTACAAAGCAAGCAGACAAACCCCCGACGTTCTCTTACTGTGAAGCAGACGGACAGATTGAAGCCCTCTACATGCCACAGTGTAGGAAACAGTACAGAAGCTATCACTGCATGCTAGCACTGGTCTCAACACTCACAACTTCCCAAGAGAACTGAACTTCACCACTAGACTCTCTAAGAAGTCCAGATCATTTCTCATTACGAGGCTCTACTAACTTTTGGACTTTTTCCATGATAATTTATGCAAGGCTATTTTGGAAACCTCAATGTCACATGCCAAATGTTCTTAAGAATTTACTCACTGGGGGCTAGAAAAATGACTCAGCAGTTAAGAGCACTTTCTGTTCTTGTAGAGGGCCTGTGTTCAGTTCCCAGCACCCACATGGTGGCTCACAACCATCTGTAACCCTAGTTCTAGGAAATCTAATTCCCTTGTCTGGCCTCTGAAAATACCAGGCACACATGTGGTACACATACACATACACAGGCAAAGCACACATAAAACACAAATAAATCTTTCAAAACAAATAATTCACTATTTTCAAAAATTATTTTTTACATTTATTTGTGTATGTGTGTGTATGTGTGTGTATGTGTATATGTGTGTGTGTGTGCACGTGTGTGAGCATGTATGCCAGAGCACGCACATGGAAGGACAACTTGCAGGAGTCAGGTCTTCCTTTCCACCAACGGGTCTAGGGCTCAAACTCAGGCGCTCAGGCTGGATGACAAGCACTTTTCTAGCTGAGCCACCTTGTTGACCCTCACTGTTTTCTACAGAAACATTTAACAGAGATTTGACCTGCTAAAGTCCAGTCACCTCTGTTTTCTTCTCACCCACAGAAGTTACAAGCTTTGAATTTAGTGACACAGCACTTTCAGAGGTAAAACACGCTCGTCAACAGCCAGCCCGTGCCTAGCGACCTGCCATCCTTACATCTATTATTCAACATGGAATAAGTAGAAAACATTCCCAAATAATTAGGCTGATTAATTATGCAAGGAAAGCCAGGAACACCCGGGAAAAGGCCTTTTCTCTGTAGTCCCCCGAACTCTCAGAAGCTCAGAGCGAAATCACAATTCTGTGAGCTGGTCAGTCAATCCCACTCTATCACGTCAACAGCAAAAGCACGTTTTGAGACTGCTGCTAACGTTCACAGCATTAGGCTCAAGGACCGCTCTTTTCCTCCTAGCTGATAGTGATCACTGTGAACCAAGCCTCTCTGTAGACTCATCTGCCATTCAGCTGTCGTTGTACAACAGTGACAGGAGCATCCTTTTTGATGCAGCTTTTCATCTGGGGAAGAAGACAGTCAAAGAGCCTTCCTGGTTTTGACAGCATCACCAGTGACTAATGCAGCCCGTACTCAAAGACAGCTAGCAGGCCGAGAGCACTGCACATAATCCGAGTCATCCGGACCACAGCCTCTGGAGCTGCCCTCTGAAGCAGCTGGATCGGACAGCTGTTTAAGAAACAGCCCAGCAAACTGGGCTCCCTTCGGCTGAACTTCAGTAGGAGACTAAATTCAGTAAGTGATCCCCCCGAATATGAGTCCTACCTACCTCACAGAGACATCCCAGCACACATCTCACAAGACATATGTTCCTAGGCCAAGTTCGAAGCAGCATGGCTAAACAGCGCTTTCTGTTGCTTGCAAACTTGTGTGTGTGTGTGTGTGTGTGTGTGTGTGTATCTGTCTGTCTGAATGACCATAAAGAAGCACTCATATTTGCTAAATTTCTAGATGGTTTAGTTCTGTGAAAAGGGAGCACTAACAACTGCACGTTCCATTTGACCCTTTCTCAGACCATTCTTAGAATTAGATGGCTATAGTTTATCTTAAGAGTCCAACAGGAAGATTTCCAATGTACACTCTTAAAAAGATTATCATCATCATGGAGACAAAGTCTTACACAGTGGTCCCAGCTGGCCTAGGATATACTCTATAGTCTAGGCTGGCCTCAAACTCACAGCAATCCTACTGTCTCAGCCTTCTGAGCAACATCAGCATTGGGCGCAGTACATTTAGAAGACACCCCAAAGCTGTCACTACTGAAACACAGACAGGAATGGGCAGCAAATGACCAGGGAAGCGAGGAGCCGGGGCTAAGGAGCTTCTGCAGGGCAGGAGTAACCTGAAGGCCAGTGCAGGTGTGTGAAAAGGTAAAGTTGAGACATAGGGTAAGGAATGGCATCATCAAGAACAAGACAGCACTTAGCCTGTGCCGGCAGACGCTGACAAGAACTGGAGAGATGGCCCAAAGGAGACCAAAATGGCAGAGTGAAAGCTGACCCTGGCGACGGCCACCTTCAGTATGGAGTCCCCTTATGCAGACCAACTCTGGAACACAGAGAGAATGTGCCGAGGTAGAAGGAATGTCAGATTTAGAGACAGAGTCTGAGATTCAGTTCTAGTACTAGTTGCAGCTCCAGGCAAGTTACACAACTACTCTTCTGTCAATCTCTGCATCTGTAAAACTAGTTTGCCAATGGGTTTGCCAAACTTAGTTTGTAATAAGTTTGATAATAATTAGAGACGATATGTGCAGCAATTAAATGGAATCCTCAGCTAATGAGGCAGTGGACAGTAACTGACAGTTTATTACTCCTGCACCGTTATATTAACACAGACAGTAGTCTCACAAATGCCGTTTCTGATGGGAACACACCTTACATATATAGTTATCGATGATAACAACAGTAGAAGACTGCAGAGGCAACACTAGACTTAATAAGCGCATCTCTCTCTGGACACATCTGACAGTCAGGTCATGAAAAATTCAAGGTTGCTTATAAGAGAATTTGCAGTTTTCCTCTAAACTCTGATGTTACATTTGTAAGTTGAGTTTTATGCCACACAAACAAATGAAATGACTTAATTATGTCTCTCTCTCCCTCTCACCCCTGCCTTCCTTTATTTATTATCAGCACTGACTGCACCAGCCGGTAATCACATGGTTGAGAGCCATTAGGAAGTGGTCCAAAGGTTCTGGTGGCTACTGTGGGGTAGGAAGTGTCTTGAACATGAGAAATGTTCAAGAGGATGTGTAGCTAGAGTTTTCCGGCCTGGCCCACAGTCAGGACAAATCTCTGTCACTCGCCAGTCCCACAGCCGCTCAGACCCAACCAAGTAAACACACAGAGACTTATATTGCTTACAAACTGTATGGCCATGGCAGGCTTCTTGCTAACTGTTCTTATATCTTAAATTAATCCATTTCTATAAATCTATACCTTGCCACATGGCTCGTGGCTTACCGGTGTCTTCACATGCTGCTTGTCATGGTGGCGGCTAGCAGTGTCTCCCTTCTGCCTTCCCTCTCCTTTCTCCTCTCTGTTAGTCTCGCCTATACTTCCTGCCTGGCCACTGACCAATCAGTGTTTTATTTATTGACCAATCAGAGCATTTGACATACAGACCATCCCACAGCAAGGATGAGCATAAATGGGGTGAGTTACTCCACAGCTGTGGATCCTCACTTTTGAGTCATCTATACCCGTATACTTCTTCATAATTCTCATCCATAAACTATGCGGGATAGAGATGATCATCTCTGGCCTACAAATATGGGCAGTGAAGCTCAGCAATTCCTACAGATCACACCTTGTGAAGAGGCACAATCTGCCTCTGTACTGTGCAGGTGCTCAGCCTCTGCAATTGTTCTGAGTTCTCTTTGTTAGTCCAGCAGGTATGTTTACTCTTCAAACATTTATATTTGATATTCTCACTCTAAAAGCTCAGATTTCTGAGAAATATAGTTTGCCTTTGAATGGCTTTATGTTAATTTGTCCATTCTATAATTATGGAGTATATTTGTGGGAAATTAATCTCCTTAAATTTAGCAGTTTTTCTTATGTGAATTTATTTTGATGTTTCCAATGTTTTAAAGACTTCATGAAGAGATTTTAAACTGAAAATAGACAAAAATGAATTATATTGGTAAACATTTCCTTTCAGAGGCTAGTGAACTCTTTACTTCATTGTCCTTAGAGATAAATTATTACTATAAGATGCTTTTATGAGTGAAATTACTATAGTTTAAGGTCCTATGTGACTTCATTTTTTTTTAAATTGGCACCTTTGTTTCTTAGAAGTTGAAAAATAGTTTAGTTCTATGTGAAATAAATGTACCATATTATTAAAGACCCATGGTATCTGCCATGTGACAGGTCAAAATAGACCAACTATGGAAATCTACAGAGGACAGGCTTTTATCAGCCACGGCGGCATTTCTAGCACAGTGGGCTATTCCATCAATCTTAAAGTCTTCAACGTTTACAGTCAGATTTGCTGGCCTTAGTACTTATAACAATATCTAAACAGGCAGATTTGGAGTTCAGGGTAGTGGTTAGTGGCAGAGAGCTTGCCTAGCATGTGCGGCCCTGGGATAAATTACAGGAGCAAGGGAAAAGGGGAAACAGGAAGTAGCAGGTGTGTTTGTCCTCGTAGTTATCCGTTCATAATGCCCAAGGCTCTGTCAGACTTACAGTCTCTCTCTCTAACGCGCACGCACGCATGCACACACACACACACACACACACACACACACACACACACACACACACTCTCGTTAACTCCCTTTTCACAGGACTCTCATAGCTGGTGTATGCTGGGACGGCACAGTCTGTAAGCAGCACAGGACCCCTGACTAGGCATGGTGGCATGCCTGCAGCCCCAGCATGTGGGAGGCTGAGGAAGGAGGCGAAGGTTCAAGATCGCTGTGGCCACACAGGTGGGACACTGCCTGGGAAAACACGCAACGACAACATCCCTGACTAAAATGACGTCACTTCTCATCTGGTAATGACGCTGTTGTTCATGTAAAAAACCGATTTACCGAGGCGTCATCAGGAGAAACAGGAAGAAACTAAGCCATTCTAGTTAACGGTGTATGTTGTGTTTTACGCGTTGGCTAGTCTATTCTATAACCATAACACTTACCAAGTGGCAAGAATGCAAGACGGTTTCCAGCCATGGAGAGCTCGTTGAGGCTGGGCAGCCGGCAGAGCTGGCGCGGCACACACCACAGCCGATTGCGGTCCACGGTGAGGTACTGCAGAGAAAGGCACAGGTGAAGCCTCTCGGGTAAAGCTAGCAAACGATTGGTAGAAATGTCTAGTGTCTGCAGCTCCTTCAAATCGCCAACCTCTACAACCAAAATCAAAATGAAGACAAATCGCATTCTGATTAACTTAAAAGAGAAAGTAAAACGAGACAATACTGCTACAGTTCAAATAATAAAATCAGTTCGCAGGACTATCTCCACAGATACGGTGTGCAGAATCTGGGGCTAGACTGCAAGCCATCCAGCCCCGGTAAGCATCCTTCTCTGTGCTTGCTCACGAGTGCATGTGTGGAGAAGTCAACACCGGCGTCTTCCTCCATGTCTCCACTTCCTGCGCCTGGTACTTACTGTTTCAGTTATTCTGGCTGGCCAGGGAGCCCCCAGGTTCTACCTTTCCTTAACCCCCTATATCAGTTAGGGTTACAGATGTGCACCACGGTGTTTTGTTTTGTTTTGTTTTTTTTGTTTTCATTTTTTGTTGTTATTTTTTTGTTTTTGTTTTTCAAGACAGGGTTTCTCTATGTAGTTTTGGTGTCTGTCCTGGAACTCCCTCTGTAGACCAGGCTGGCCTTGAACTCACAGAGATCCACCTGCCTCTGCCTCCCGAGTGCTGGGATTAAAGTCATGCGCCACCACCGCCTGGCAGGTATCTGGCTTTTTATGGAGATCTGAATTCAGGTCCTCATGCTTCGATAGCAAGCACATCACTTTCTGAGCCACCTGCCCCGCTAATGCCAGGCTTTCCTAAATGCTGGAAAGTGTTGGCTTGGAGAAAGGGTGGGAGCACAGAGTGGTGAACCTGACCAGAAGTCTGATACTGATGAATCCAAGTTTTTGTTCAGGTAACAAAGGAATTATTACTTCAAGGTAGCTGATACCTTGTATAGCTGATCTTCTACGTAGATAATAGGGGAGAAGAGAGAGAAGGCACCCCGATAAACACAACAGGACTGAACGGAAGATCCCTGCACTTAGAAGCAGGGAGCCTTAGAAGACTGACTTCATCTACCTCTTACTCCATCAGTCCCTCCTCACAGGTATGTACAGTTCTAATCTGCTCCCCTGTGAGGACACCCATGTTCCTGTCAGGTCACTAAGTGCTAAGTGAATACTGGTACATTCTTTACAAGAAACTAAGTTGTTCTTGGAGAGCAATCACCATTTCATGGAAAAATACTTACTCTGTCCAAGACGCCACCCTCTACTCCCCGGCTCCACCTAAGCACTGGGCAGGACAGGTCTACTTCGTCCCTCCATAGACACTTTGTATCAAAGGCTGCCTGACGCCGCCTCACCCTCCTCCTTTCTCACCCCTCTCCAGGCCATTCCTCTTAGCCTCACCCTCCTCCTTTCTCACCCCTCTCCAGGCCATTCCTCTTAGCCTCACCCTCCTCCTTTCTCACCCCTCTCCAGGCCATTCCTCTTAGCCTCACCCTCCTCCTTTCTCACCCCTCTCCAGGCCATTCCTCTTAGGTTAGGATTTACAGCACCACCCTGGGCACACAGCAATTAGCTTAGGATGTGAATGAGCAACACCCCCGCCGTGAGATAATAAAGTCTTATGCCTTCACAGGAGCTCTTCTCCCTGCTCCTGACCAGGACTTAGCCACACTACCACTCTCGGACCACACCTAGCTCAGACCTGCTGGCAATTTCCATCTTGAAGACAGGAAACCACAACATCCAAATGAGGAGCAAATGGTAGAGGCCATACGTGACCTACGAAGCTTAAATATATTTGTTATCTGCACATTTACTGCAAGAATTTTCTGTCTTTGCTATAAAATGCTATAAAATCTTTAAAATTTTTATTATATTTATTACTATTAGAGTATGTACACATACTTGTGCTCAGAAGTCAGAGGGCATTCTGAGAGTTGATTCTCTCTGCCACCATGCAGATTCTGGGCATCCAGTTCCAGTCATCAGGCCTGGCAACAGGAGCATTTACCTTCTGAGCCATCTCCCTGGCCCTAGGAACATTCTTAGGAGCTAATTTTTTTTATACAAAAGTAATGTGGGGTCAAACATATTAACTCCAGTCACTTTTCTAATACTGACAAACTTGTCCTAGGATGTTCATGATTTATTGTTCAATTTCTCCAAAACTGAGTAAAATATTCATTTGTAGACAGGTAGGCATGATCCTGTATCAATGGGAGTTTTGGTCCCTCTGAACTTAATTGATATTCATGGCACTCAAATTCACACATGAGCTCATCTCTTAGCTGTGATGTCGCTGATAAAGTCCATGTTCATATCTATTTCACAAAATAAAGTTGCTACTTATGGGGGTGTAATGATGAGGGAGTTGTGGAACTCGTGTTTTAAAAGTGAATAAAAAAGAAAAATAAAGAAGAAAAACAAACAGAAACAACAGGAAAGAAACGTTTTTGACCTAACTTCCCACAATGACTCTAGGTGTGACTGGACATCTACATGGGCCGAGGGACGAGAGAAAGGTACAGGAGGCAGTAAGTACCCTTGGAGCCTTGGTACTCACAGGAGACAAGGTGTGACAGGAGCTCCGAGCAGGAAAGCCACAGGAAGAGCTCAGACTTCTGGAAAAGTTCCAGGGATGGAGCCTGGAAAGGTCAAAAGGAAAGAGGATATTGCATTCCCAGCAGGGTGTGGGCTGTAATTGGAAGCGTGAGGAAGGGCACAGAAGTAAAAACACTGGACAGTGTGCCCATGCCCAGCAAGTGCCCACACACAGTGAGAAGAGCAGAGGAGAAGGCCAAGGCCGAGGGCCGGCTACAGGCAGGGATGTTGCATGATGACAATGAACATCAAGACGCCCAAACTGTTTAGAGTATGAATGTGAAGTCCTCTTTGGAAGCTCCAAGGAAATGCAGAGAAAGCACCGGAGTGGAGAGAGCCTGGGCTGAGAGGATGAGGATGTGTGTCACTATAAAAGAGGAAGTATCAAGGAATTTCAGGAAAAATCCAGAGACATTTTAAGAAAGGCAAACTTGACTGGATATGGAAAACAACACAATAAGAGAAAGTCGAGGTCAAGTTTAAGCTTCTACTACCCTCTAGAGCAGTGGTTCTCAACCTTCCGAACACTTCGGCTCATCATACATAGAGTTCCTCATGTTGTGTTAACTCCCAACCATAAAATCACTCCATTACTACTTCCTATCTGTAATTTTGCTACTGTTATGAATCATAATGCAAATATGTGATAAGCAGGCTATCTGATATTCGAGCCCTGAGAAGTGCTGCTCTACAGCATTATTCAAGATATGAGGATGCAAACCCAAAAATTTGCTTTCCTAGAAAAGAACATATTAATAGAAATTTATTATTATTATTTGTTTTTTGTTTTTTGAGACAGAGTTTCTCTGTGTAGCTTTGCGCCTTTCCCGGAACTCACTAGGTTGGCCTTGAACTCACAGAGATCTGCCTGCCTCTGCCTCCCGAGTGCTGGGATTAAAGGCGTGCGCCACCACCCGGCTAATAGAAATTATTAAAAATGAACCACGCTGACCTCATTTGACCCCTCAGAAACGAAAGCAGAAGATACACTGTTTTGAATACACATGGTGTATTCTCCAGGTTTGTACACTGTACAACTGAGCAGGTCTCACATTCCAAAGGACTGAATAGTACAAAGTAAGTGCCCTGAGCAAACGAAGTTCAAGGCACAAGAGAAAAACTCCACAGTAGATCAGAAAAGGCAAACCAAAGAACCAGTGCCAGACAGACAATGGGATTTAGATGATCAGAAAGCAAGAGGAAGACAAAAGTGAACAGAACTTCACACACCTGCAGGACAGGAAGAAATTATAAAAACACTTGGTACCCCAATAAGAAGAGAATCGGGAAAGGGGGTCGGAAAAGTTTCAAAATAGTGGTTAAATTTTAATCTAAAGATCCAAGCTGCTCAATAAAGACCAGAAACACAAAGAGATCTACTCCTGCACTCACACATCATGAAAGACTACTGTTAGAAACCATGACTTCTTGCGTTCATGATATCATGACAACTAAAACCATAAAACTTAAAAGCCAACAAGGCAACTGAAATTGTACACTTTAAAAAAAAATCAAAGCGAGGGCCGGAGAGAGGCTCAGAAGGTAACAGCACTCAGTGAGCAAGCCCGGAGACTGGGCCCAGTCTCAGTTCAATCCACACGCACATCTCTGCACTCCCCTGTCCCACCCCCCAATAAAAAATTAAACTTAAAAAAAAAGAAATAAAGGAACAAAAATATTTGAGTTACATGAACTATAAATGGCAAAATGATGGATATGAATATAACCATATAAATAAGTACATTAAATATAAACTGGGCTAAGTGTGGTGGCGCACGCCTTTAATCTCAGCACTTGGGAGGCAGAGGCAGGTGGATCTCCAAGTTTGAGGCCAGCCTGGTCTAAAAAGAAAATTCTAGGATAGCCAAGGCTACACAGAGAAATTCTGTCTTGAAAAACCAAAGACAAAAAGGAAATTGATTAAATAACCCAATCATATGCAAAAGGATATTAGACTGCCTTTTCAAGTAAGAAACACAGGCTAGAGTCAAAGGCACAACTAGGGTTTAGATCCAAGGAGGAAAAAGTACAGCAGACAGACAATAACCATAAGAAACAAGGTTATTTTTCTATCACAAAAACAGACAGGAGGCTATGTGTTACCCTAAGAGACAGAGAATAGTTCATAATCATAAAATAGAAATTCAGGAAGAAACAATAATGACAAGTATATACATACCTAATAAAAGCTCCAAGTGAAGGGATGAAACAACACGAGAAGCAGCATTTCAACACACCACTGTCACTACTGACAGAGCAACAGGACATAAGTATGGCAGGGATACGACTTAAGCTCCACGAAAAGCAAGCCGAGTCTTCTGACACCTTGGAAACTGCACCAGGAAAAAGTTTTGGAGCGCATGATGCATTATCCAGGGTTAACCATATGCTATACCGTTAAATAGGTCTCATAATTAAAGGACTGAAGTCATACAAAGGGTGCACTCTGACCCATGGGATTCAAGTAGGAATACACAGAAGAAAGAAATCTGGGAAACCTCCAAATACCTGAGAATTAAGCAGCATACTTCTAAATAACCAGCAAGTAAAAGAAATTGAAAGGAAAATTAGAAAATGTTTTTGATTAAATGAAAACAATCATGAGCAAATGCCCAGGCTGATGGGATGCCAACAGGGAGGTGGGATGGCAGCTGAGCTCGGTGGTTCCCAGGAAAGCTCCAGACATGCTTCAGAAGCTTCCACCGTGAGAGAGGAGAAAAAGAGCGACCAGGAAACTCAGAGTAAGCGGAGGGAACAATCAAAGCTACAATAATGAAGCAGAAGTCTGCAAAACAGAAACTCAATAGAAACCAAGTCAGTTCTTAAAGCCAGCTGAGTGCCAAACTTTAGGCAGGGAAGCAGCCGGGAGGGCAGGGTGAAGGAGGAGACATGAACTGCTGAAATGGAACCAAGACGGGGCAGACCAACTTCACAGGAATGAGCCATTTCCTTCAGCAGGTGAACAGACACTCTGCTATGTACAGTCCACCACTACTCAGAAAGAGACGGGAACGATGGCACACTGCAGAGCTGAATCTCACGTCACTGAGTCGAGGGGCACACACCACACTATGACGGTTACACATTCCTTTGGGAAAGGCTAAACTCATAGGCCAGACAGCAGAGCAGTGACTGATGGGCAGGCCTGGACAAAGGCTGGCTGGTATACAGGAGTTTAAAGAGGACCTGGGAAGGAGAGGCACTCAAACTCGTACACACAGGACCAGATCCTAGAAGACTGAGTTGTACATTAAAAAAAAAAAAAAAAAAAGAAACTCAGGAGTATCTTAATTTTTTTTTGAAGGCTATACAAATAACACATATAGCTTATTAAAGCAAAATTTAAAAATATATATATACTAATTTTCTGAACATTGTAAGTACAGTAGTTATTCTGAGTATAAATTCACATAATTAGTTTCTTAACTTTTTTTTTCTAATAAAAAATTACTGACTTTTTATCTCTAAAAAAAGTTACTTTTTTTCTAAAAAGCCTTTTCTGATATGTGCTTCTTGTGTGTGTGTATGTATGTATACATACTCACATGTGTGTGGGACATACACAAGGTCAAGCACATGGAGGTCAGAGGTTGGTTACTCTTATTTTGCGACAAGGTCTCTCACTGACTCAGACAGACTGGCTGGCCAATGATGCCCAGAGGCGCAGCTCCTGTCTCTGACGCCCAGCACTGTGGCTACAGATAGATACTGCCACCCTGGCTCTGTTAGGAGAGAGCTGGGGATCTGAATTCAGGCCTCATGCTTACGCAACAAGTCCTTCATCAGGTGAGCCGTCTCCCCGGCTCCACTTTTACCATTCTTGATACTGAAAGTGTTTATAATGAAAGTGATTTATACTAATAAATATTTTGACAACTTGAAAGTTATTTATTGCTACATCACCTTAAAATCAACACAGTACTGTGGACAGATACAACATGCAACTCTGGCGATGCTCACAGACTTCTCCCCTTTCCAGCTGGTCTTCTGACCACACCTCTTTGCCTCTGCTCCACTTCTTCCCTGAAGGTAACCATCACTCTGTAAGCCTCATTTCCTTAACGTCCCTTGAACAATCCTAGCTTCACAACTGCTAGTCACTGTTTACTTTTATGCTAAATACACAATTCCTTAAAATTTCAGCCACTTGTATCTTGAAGATGACTTTGATGCTGCCACACAGTCATTACTGAGACCAAGCATAAAAATAACATCCAGGTACTAATTTCCAAGGAAAACAGTAAAGCCCCCTTTAAACCATCACCCCATGGATGAACACTGACCTAACCTAGAATTTCAACGGAATGGGAAGGAAGCCACCCACTCCAGGCCAACCCGGTGGCCACACAGAGTCAATAACAAGGCTGCTATTTTCAAGTCTGGCTCTTTCCGGAGCCACTAAAAACAGCTCTAACTTAAGTTCTACTGCACCCTGGACTAAGGAGAACACGCAAAGAAATAAAAGCCAACATTTCAACACTAGATTCCTTCTGTACACAACACATCTCCCTCTCATTCACTCACATCTTTTGATGCGGTTTTAAAAGGTTATTTTCTCGGCTACTTACATACAAACAGGTCAAAACTGTAACTGTTATGTATTATCAGCCATGAAACTTTGGGTTATTTACTCAATTATTTCTACCATGAGTTTGCTGTAACGAACAAATATCTGTTTAAAAAAATATAACCCTTACCTCAAGATGTCAATATGTGATTTCATGAAATGGACTATATAAGTAAATTCAATGACACAAGGCAGAGAAAGAAGCATTTCTAATTCCAGTTCATCATACTATAAAGTATTCATTTTATGGTTGATATCTTAGTACACAAACAACTGCCAACACATTGTATGCTTTGTGTCTAACAGAGAAAGGGCTCTTAAGAACCAGGTAGTTTTCAGAAACTGAGGAGTACCTTTCTTGGAAAAACACTGAAACACATCACACACACACACACACACACACACACACACACACACACACACACACACACACACACCCCAACAACTCCTCAGGTATAACTGAAATATCAGTGTACCTTAATGCAAGCTCCAAGGCTTACCAGCATGCATCAACAACTCTGCAGCCTCGGGCCTTGCTTTTGACAACTAGGATCAGGCCCGAGATACATTAAAAGTCATTTTTTAAAAGGTGGGATTTGTGGATCTTGGAGTTTAATCTGCTTCTCTGACACGAGCAAGTCCTTAGTCCTCAATTACTGCACAGTGGCATGTCACTCAAGTAGGACATGCTCTGAGAAATGAACCATTAGCAGCTCTGTCATCTGAATGTCATAAACTGCAAGAACACAGCCTGGATGGTAGCGCCTACTGTACACATGGAAGCCACATGGCAGTCTGTGGCTCCTGGACCACAAACCTACACAATGTTAACTGTACGGAATGCTGCTAGTAACTGGAACACAATGCTAACAGCTACACTGTCACTACGTGATGGGAAATGTTCACTTCATTGTTTCCTGATGAATATGCAGCCCAGCACTTCTGAACTTACTTCATGAAGTACATGGCTGTACTTGTATTTTAAAAATAAAAACCAGTTACTCTGCATATTAAGCAACCTGCCTAGAAATAGCCTGGTTTCTACATGCGGTAGAATCATGCTCACTGAACAGATAGCTAGGGGGCCAAAATACGACTGAAGTAAAGCTAGGGCTGGAAAGATGGCTCAGTGGTAGACACACTTGTCACCAAGCCCTATGTCCTAAGTTTGAGTCCTGGGACCTACATGGAGGAAGGAGTGAATCGAATCCTACAAGTTGTCCTCTGGCCTATACACATGCACTCATACACACAGTAAGTAAATAAGTTAAACATTTTTTAAATCAAGAAAAACACCCCATCTATGAACCAAACTACATATATAAATGCAATAAGGATATTGTTACTTTGTACACTAATTTAAATAAATAAATAAAAAACTCATTTCGTCACTAATTTTATGCCTGTTATCAACAATATCGGAAGAACAAATACTACAAAGAGTATACATATTACTTATTTGTTTAAAGATTTATTTTCAGTATGTTTAATTACGCGTATATGTGTGTGCCCACATAGCTATGTGTCCATGAGTACAGGTGCCCATGGAGTCCAGAGGCATTAGATCCCCAGGTGCTGGAGTTTCTAGTGGTTGTAAGCTGTCTGACATGGGTGTTGAGAACTGAACTTGGGTCCTCTGGAAGAGTAGGATGTGCTCTTAACCATCAAGCCATTCCTCTGGCCCTGTAAAGTTATTTTATATCAATAGGGAAGGACAGAAAAGGAAGGAAAGCTCCCAACTTATTTCAAAACTACAGAAGCCAAAATTCCATTAGGATTACTAACAAATCATATCAATAAAGCTGTGACAATTACATAAGGAAATCCATAAGCATGTTGAAATGTATCAACATTTTTAACATAATCCATTCCTATAGTACATTAAAGCTAATACAGTATAAAATAAACCATCAACACCAAGGGCAGGCGTACACTACCGTACGTAGATGGTAAAATCTGAGGCCATTCACATGGAAATCAGGAAGAAGGAAGTCATGCTGCCGTCCCAGTAACTACTCACCACTGTCTGAGAGGCTCTACATGACGCAGG
The DNA here is from genome assembly GCF_949786415.1 of Peromyscus eremicus. Lineage (NCBI taxonomy): Eukaryota > Metazoa > Chordata > Mammalia > Rodentia > Cricetidae > Peromyscus > Peromyscus eremicus. Next base: position 130,468,602 of record NC_081416.1, on the reverse strand, counting down.
AGTAACATGCAATGAAAGGAACATGGATGTTTGGTCAGACTGCATCATCTCTACATGACAGCAATGTAACTGCAGATCTCTCAGAAGCCAGAAAAAAAAGTAAAGTCATCTGTAACATAGTTGGACATAAGAAATACCTGGGAGTACTTATCTCAGTACCACAGGAACATGTTGGAACAAAATTCCAATTTACATTGACAATCAAAAAACAAAACGTCAAACCTATAAAATATCAAAAAATACATAGGGAAAACTCAAGATTCGTATTTACAAATTCATAAAATCTTACTGAAAAATTAAACAAGATCTCAAAAACAGAACTTTTGGACAGCAAAATTCAAATTCATAAGAAGTGCAACTCTTCTAAAATTGATGTGCATGTGTAATTCCATTTTTTTTTTTTTTTTTTTTGTACTGGATGTGAGATTAGTGAACATGATTTGGTAGGATACAGAAGAGCACTGTGGAAGCCCTCAGGAATACAGGGCCTGCCACTTTTCCAGGGGACCACAACTGGCAATATATTTGACCCTGTAGTCATCAAGAATGAGGTATTTGGGGGGCTGGAGAGATGGCTCAGAGGTTAAGAGCGCTGACTGCTCTTTCAGAGGTCCTGAGTTCAATCCCAGCAACCACATGGTGGCTCACACCCATCTAGAATGAGATCTGGTGCCTTCTGGGGCATGCAGGAATATATGCAGACAGAATACTGTATACATAGTAAATAAATAAATTTTTTTTTAAAAAAAGAATGAGGTATTTCTCAGTGACCATGGCTTCAAACTCATCTACACTGAACTTGGTGAACCCCACTTCTCTGAGATGTGGGTCTTCTGTGGCCAGGGAACTTGAGCTCAGAGACTTCCATCACGTGTCCTTAGTCTGCAGCCTGGTGTGAATGGACATGATGACCTGGCCAGTGTGAACCCTGGTCACTGTGCCCCGAGGCTTCTCAAAGGCACCACACATACCTGTCTGGAGCCTAGACTGGGGACCGCTTTGAGATCGAGGACTTGAGTAACTGCCAGAAGGTTATCTTCAAGGTCCCTTAGGACAACCCATACAGGCAGCAGGCTGCACACACTATCAAGAAGCCTGCAGTTTGCGATCACTGTACACCAGGCCCTCGTGGGGAAAGGAACTTGGTCAGCTTAATTGGCTGCAAAGCGATTCCAATTATTTTTAAATGGATGAAAGATTTAAAAGGTAAGTATCCTCTAAGGAAAAAAAATCCCTAAAAACATGAAAAAGAAAAATATTGAGGCATTTTAGCAAATTATTACAGAACTAGCGTAATAAAAGATGAAGACATCACTAAATGCGAACATAAACATACCAAGTCCAGCAGTCCTGACACCTGCAGGCTGCATCTATCAGAACCTGGAGCAGTACAAGCAGCTGGGACCTGAGGCACAGAGCACACGAGGAAAGAGTGATGGCCAAGTGAAGAGCCCCAAGTCTACCGGGAACTCTGGAAAATTCTAGGCTTGGGCTCAGGTGAGAACATGGAGGTGCTTGAGCAAGCCCTGCTACAGAGCTGACGGGAGAATGCCAACGTCACGTGGAAGCAGTGTGGAAGACACTGGAGGTCTGCTTCAGTCAGGGCAGAGACCCTGTCAACCCTGATCTATCCGATCCGAAGACCAGAGAAGCCTCACGGTAAGAACCACATCCCAGAGGAAGACCTCAGCTCCATCCCAACGAAGCCAGGAGCCAACTGAGGAGGAAGGTGGCAGGGTGGCCATTAAGACCTGCTCGGACTTCAAGTTGGAAAACACCCAGGATTTTCACAAGCGCCGGACAGCTATCTCACACTTACACTATGGACCAGAAGTGTAAGGTGCCCAGATACACACTAAGAAAAGCTGAAGACTCATTAAAATTGTCAAGTTACTGAAAGATTTAAACAAGACTTAAGAAAAATATAAAAACAGCACTGCTGGGTACCAAAACTCAATTTCATAAAAGTAGTTACCTTTAAAAAAAGAGTTAATGTGACCATGAGAACCTTCACACAATGCAGCATCTATGCTCACCAAGCTCAAGATGACCAGGCAGAGTAGAACCAATGCCAATATGCTGTGGAGGAACACAAAATAATCTAGAGTCCCAGTGTAGCAGCCATAGTGATGACTATTAAAACAACGCTTAGTGCCAAAGCAAAATAAAAACTCCAGAAAGAACAAAACCCCCAGACAAACAAAAACTAGACATGCATCAAAAAACAAAACAAGCCGGGTGGTAATGGCACACGCCTTTAATCCCAGTACTGGGAGGCAGAGCCAGGCAGATCTCTGTGAGTTCGAGGCCAGCCTGGTTTACAGAGTAAGATCCAGGACAGGCACCAAAACTACACAGAGAAACCCTGTCTCGAAAACAAACAAACAAACAAACAAACAAAAACAGGACAATAAAGCCCACAGTCAGAGACTGAAAAGAATAGTCAATAGACCCTGACCTGGAAATAGACTTGGTTATAAAGAACACTTTGAACATTCCTAGGCCTGCAAACTTGGGGCCTGCCAGGATAGAACACCACTGCACATAATCACAAAGGGCTGGTTGTACACTCACCGCTTTACTACCCAGAAGTTTGTCATCGCTCAGAATACCAGGAAGCACAATGAAAATAAGTTATCACTTACGTATTTTACAAATACAGTGATATATAACTTTTCAAAGTAAAAAAATCAAATTAGTGGTGGTGGAGAGGCGGCTCAGTAGTTAAGGGTGCTCACTGCTCTTGATCTGGGTTCAGTTACCAACACCCAAATGGAAGCTCACAACTGTCAGTGACTCCACTTCCAGGGGATCCAATACCTTCCCTGGCAAATGTGTACACCTGCACACGTACAATACACACATATACACACATGCACTCACAAACATTAAAAAGAATCAAGTTAGCAATTACGAAGACCCATTAACAGATGCCATATTTATGAAAGGTAATTATTTACAAGGGAGTCTTAAAGTCAAATACACCTGCACGTATGACATTTGAGAAGCATAAGAAACTATTTGACTCAATTATGTCTAAGTGTCAAGCTTGTCAATAAATCCCCAGTAGGAAATTCTTAGGTTAAAAGATACCACTTCAATTAAGAAAAATCACCTGCTCTGACATTTTCCTGGTGCCTTGTATATTAATAAATTACTCACTAGAACCCCAGTCAAGATTCTTAAAAATAAGTTACTTCCCAGATGTTTACTGAATATCTAACCAAATAATCTGGTATCTGAAGTACCTGCCAAAATGCCACTGAGAACACTGCAGGAGAAAACAAACCAAACTAGAAAGTGCTCTGGGTGGCACCTGCAGCTAACTGCACAGAGAGATGGGCTCGACTCCTTCCTCAGACGTAGTCTCTGGGAATCTTAAAAGCTTTTCTTCTAACATTTAGCATCTTTATTGTTGCTTTGTATCGATGCATAGATCTCCTCAGAAAAGCTCTTTAGCTCCTTCATTCTTCAAGACTCATGGAGACCACATTCACAGATCCTCATTTGTGTTTTATTTTAGTGCTTGTCTGTTGCAGATTTCTTCTAGGTCTGACTTTTTCCTCTGTACTGAGGTAGCACAAAGAGATGTCCAGGCTTTGACTTGCAGGAAACACTAGGTGTCCATTGTTGGCATAAAACCATTATAATCAGTCTCAAGACATAGCGCAGCATCACAGAGAAGAATACTTCTTTATTTCACTATTTGACAGACAAGAACTAAAAGCAACCCATATTCTGTCCTCTGAAAAGAATATTACAATGTTACTACTTTCATCTCACTTTCTAAGCTTAAATCAGGGAGATGTTTTAAGGAGAACATATTTAGTGTATATACAATATTACCAAATGGTTCATTTAGTTATTTCTTTGAGGTTCCCATAGAAAAGGAGCTACCCTGAAAAATAGAGAGGAGTTGATGATCACCATTGACTGAATACTGGTTTAAAATTTTCCAGGGGCTACAGAGATTAGTTCTGTGGGTAAGAGTGTATGCGGTTCAAGCATGATGTCCTGACGAAAATCCGTAGCACTCATGTAAAAAGTTGGGTGTGGCTGGGTATGTGCTCCTATAGCCCCAGTGCTATGCAGGGCAGAGACAGGAGGATTGCTGTGGCTTGCGACCACCTGCCTCATTCCAGGTTAGCAAACTGGAGAGTGACAGAGAAGAATGTCCTGTTTTCCCTCAACCTCCACACATGTGGACTTCCATCACATGTGCACACATGTGCAAATACATTACACACATATATACAAATATTTTCCAATATTAGTAAAGAGTTTCACTAAAGCCATAAATAACTGACTTCTAAATGCAAACTCTTTCTAAAGAGTCAATAGGAAACTCACACTAGCAGTATCTGCATGGAAAACTCAGAGACTTCTGGGTTTGCAAGTTCAGATTAGGAGTCTTCATTCGAAAGTATCGGGACTCTATGTTTGTGTCGACTGTTTTAAGGTGATTTCACATGGAGAGGTGTACAAATTTAAACTTTTCTATGCTGCTTCAACTTTCACTCCTAAGCTCATGTAACCACGTAATAAAAATCAATTATGTTATTATGATGGTACTGCATCACACATTTTGGGATTCTAAGAAAGGCAAAAGATTCTAAACACCTGTTACACTGTTTTTTTAAAAAAAAAACTAGTTTTATTTGTAAGAATGATCACACAGAAATTTATTAAAATTCTAAGAACTGGATTTTTTTTAATAGTCCAGTTCCCTGAAATTCAGTGTAACAAAGATTAAACAATTCAATAAATGTGTGTATTTATTTAGGTCATGCAAATCCATACTTCTGTGGGCCTCACAAGTTCTATCATTATAGAGCAGAAAAATTCTAAATTTATATAGTTTCTGTCAAATGTATCACAGAACTTTGTATTGTGCTTCTAATGAGAACTCATAAAGCATATTTCTTTAGATTTCTATTTATTTCCTAGTCTTTTTTAAAAAAAAAAGAAATCCTTCATGGGACTATATTTGGCTAAAAAACTAGTCCCTATATACCAGAGTTCACAGTCTTTTATTGTGGTCTGCAAATCTTTTGTCTGCACTGTATTAACAAAGCTTTCAAAAACTAAATAATAGGCAGTAAGGACAGCGGAAGAAAGGGCCAGAATAGCCATGTGTATAGAAGGAGTGGCAAAGAGTTCCACACAGGCTCCCGTTTTCCCCGGAAAGGTTGTATGAACAAAGAAAATGCTGAAGAACATGAACATTCCCCAAGGTAACTTTGTGCTTGACTCTTCCTATCACGAAAACTAAGTCGAGGAAAACACAAGAAAGCAGGTCAAAATAGCATTCAAAAAAGCCACTTAGGAAAACCAACTCAAACACGCTCCCATTGAATTGCTGCAATAATTTTATCAAACGTCGGGGAGGACAGGCACCACGGAGTTCATGGAGCTGCATGTGAGGCATGTTTTACTCAGGCCACATCAACATCAGGTAGGCCAGGGCTCTCAGGGTCTGAAGGGTGTGGGCAATACAAATGCTGCATGTCTAACTAGCACTCCACAGAGTAGTTAGCAAGTCAAAACACCAGTAGGTTCCTAGTAGGTTTTAAGAGATACTTTCCCTATCTTCTCCATAAGTGCTTAACACTCTAAATAGTAGTTCTATAGTCTCCATCTATCTTAAGAAACAAAACAAAACAAAACAAAAAAACTCAAGACTTTCATTTAATGTGTGTTTTACATGCATGTATGTGTATGCATCACATGCAAGCTTGGTACCATCAGAGATCAAAAGAGGGCATTGGATCCCCTGGAACTGGAGTTACAGATGGCTGTGAACCACCATGTGGATGTTGGGAGCTGAACCTGGGACTCTGCAAGGCTAACAAGTGCTCTTAACCACTGAGCTTTCCCTCCAGCCTCTATCATCTTCTTTTCATATAAGAAAAATAATAAGCTGTTTGGACTCTGCTCAAAGACAATGACAATGGGACACTAAATCTGAGTTGGTTTCTCTTGTTCCTGTCATGCTAATACTTGTGGACATGTAGTCTGTGAGGTCCTGATTATAATTTTAGACTGTCAGCTTAAACAAATGAAAACCTTTCTTGGAAGCCATGCTTGCATCTACCCACAGTCCTTTCAATATCATTTGCAGATATTTTTGTTTTGTTCTTTCAAAGGATGTTCAAAGAGTTTTCAAATTGTATCTTAATTTCAAATCTGTGTTTATAATTCTCTCCTATCTCACAGTCACTTTCTCCCTGCAGGCAAATATCATTCAGTCACCTCTGGCCCATATTTCCAATGCAGTAGTAGTAGTAACGAAAAAGTTTCCTCTAACATACAGAATAAGCCATGCTCATAACCAACCCCCAAAATCCTTCCACAAAAATACAAGTTTCATTATTTCCAGACAAGGGTTTCCATGACAGAAACCCTGCATAATGCAAGCCACAGCCAGATGGAGTCGACAAGACTAAAGGAAGAAAAAGGCACTCTGGTTTAAAAAGATTCGACATAAAATATGTTCAAACAATTTTAACGTTTCCTCTGTATCTGCATTTTAAATAGGTATTTTAATAGGTATATGTACTACTGAGTGACAAAAGTATGATGTAAATTATTTATAGGGGTTTGCTTTGAGACCTGTACATAGCCCAGGCTGGCCTACTCAGGTGTCAGCCTACTAAAGAGCTGGGATTCTAGGTGTGTGCAACCACACCACCCATTATTTTTACACACCCTTAAGTTTAGAAATGTATCAACACGGTCACATTACACGAGGCCTACTGGAAAAGAGCATCCAGAACTAGAATTCAAGTGCTTTATGGTTCATGGAAAAAAAAAAGGACTCACTCTATTAACAATTCTGTAGACAAGTTGCTAATTTGTTTATCTACATTTTTACTTGTGATACTTTTTACTACAAATTAACATTTTAAAGTCTCATTGCTGGGAAAGAGACTGGCAGAAGGAGAAGATGGTGTTCCTGGCATCCTCTCTGTGGGGGTCAGCGCTAGGGATGAACAGGGCATGAGATACTTTTTGTTATTCATGACCCTGGTCATAGTTGGTACTTAACAAGATTTCTGCCACAAGGCTTTAGTTAAATCCAAACCTTTCTACATGGTCCCTCTCATTAACCATCAAGTAGCAACAGCTAATCTGTGTTAATTGCTGGGGAAAATTTAAAAATGATATGATTGGTTTAAAGCATATGGACTTATATCTGCATATGAATCTACAATTATCTCAAAATTAAAAATTAATTTTAAAAAGGCCCATGGAATGCCAATGGCAGTGCAGGCATATACTCTTGGAATCTGTTCCTACCATGAAAAATTTAGGAGACTATTTAGGAAATTGGAAATTTATCCTAAGCCCAGAGTTCAAGCCTAAGAAGACCCACTTGGCTTAGTGAGTCACAGCTTCGGACACTCTACATCAGACTCACGATGGGCATAGACCAGCTGCTCCCAATAGAAGAAAACCAAAACACACACATTTGTGGCCAAGCATTTGCCTGATACACTGTGATCCTCTCAGTTATAATGTAAATAATCAACACTGAAACTACAATATGCACCTAGCAATTGTTACAATAATTGCATGCTTACTATTTGCATCGATGTTCTATTATAAAATCTATTTTTTTCATCCTCTAAAGTTGAAAATCTATATAAACAAACTCATTTTAGCATTTATTATTTTATTTCTTTGCATTAAAGAAAATAAAAACTGATGTTAAGTTCTAAGTAAGGAAAACTCAAAATGTGAAGCTGTATGCACATCTTATTGTTTTCTAGGAAAATTACAATTAAAGGTTTACATTTTACTTTGATTATATGCTTAGAAATGAATCCACAAGAATGGAAAATTCAATTATCCTGAAGGAGCCACATTTGGAAAATTCCAGACATTAAAAAAAAAAAAAAAAAAGATTACTAAAGCCATGTTTTCACTGAGAATAATCGGTTAATGAGCAACATGCAGAAAGCTTGCCCCAGCTTCTTCTCAAGAGAATCGGACACTGCAAACCCCAGAGAAGGCCCAAGGGCCAAGGGAGGAGCTGCTCCGTAACTGACAGAACACAAACACTCAAGTTTCTGCCAGTTCCTGTGAGCGCAGGAACCTGTCCAGTGACCCAGGAGGCCAAGCATGGGAAGAAGTGCCACAAAATTCACCCCAAAAGCAGTCTGTATAGCTCCACAAGGCCCTGAAATGTTTTAAATAAGTGCTCAAACAACATCTTGGGGATATTTCAGGAGACGAGCATCCTAGTACATAGGGAACTCACTGTGCTTCCTCCACCAACAGCAAGCATAAAACGCTGGACAACTCTCAAAAACAACACCAATAACCTCACCACCAAGCCCCCGGAAAGCAATCCAAGGCAGACAACAACTCAAACATTTGTCGGAACACAAGGGGACCCAAGTTCATAAAAGAAACCCCACTAACGGCCTAAATCACGTATCGACCCTCACACAGTGATATTGGGAGACTTCACTACCTCACTCTCACCAACAGACAGGTCATCCAGACAAAAACTAAAGAAATGCTGGAGCTAACTGATGTCATAAACCAAATGGACCAAACAGATATTTACAGAACTTTTCACCCAAGTACAAAAGAATCTACCTTCTCAGTACTTCATGGAACTTTCTCCAAAAGTGACCACAAACTTGGGCATAAGAAAGTCTCAACAGACACAAGAAAACTGAAGTAACACCCTGCATCCTACCTGAGCACTGAAGATTAAAGCTGGGTATCAACAACAGAAAAAACAAGAGAAAGCTCACAAATTCATGGAAACTGAGCAACTAATGAAAAATGGGTCAAGAAAGAACTCAGGAAAGATTTTTAAAACATTCTGGAATTGAATGAAATGAAAACACAGCATATCCAAACTTATGGGCACAGGAAAAGTGGTTGTAAGTTCACAGCACTAAGTGTGTACATAAAGAAATTGGAGAGAGCTCGTATTAGTAACTTAATAGCACACCTGTGGAATAAAAAGAAGAAATAACACCCCAAAGGAGTAGATGGCAAGAAATCAAACTCAGGGCTGAAATCAATAAAATAGAAACAAACAAACCAAATACAAAGAATCAATGAAGCACAGAGTTGGTTCTTTGAGAAAATCAGTAAGATTGACAAACCCTTAGCCAAATTAACTAAAGGCAGAGGGAGAAGATCCAAATGAACAAAGTCAGACACACAAAGAGGGGCCACCGAGGAAATCCAGAGACTCATAAGGATATACTTCAAAACCGGTACTTCACTAAATCAGAAAAATCCGAAAGAAATTGGTAATTTTCTCAATAGAGACCACCTACCACAGTCAAATCAAGATCAGGTAAAGACCTATAACCTGAAATAAAAGTCAGAATAGTGAAATAGAAACTGTAATTAAAAGTCTCCCAAACACAAAAAGCTCAGGGCCAGATGTTTTAGTGCAGAATCCTAGATGACTTTCAAACTAGAGTTAATGCTAATACTCCTCAATTACTCCACAAAATAGAAACAAAATGAATACTGCCCAATTCATTTTATGAGGCCACAGTTACTCTGATATCTAAACTACATAATGACTAAACAAAACAAGAGAATTATACACTAGCACTCAAGAGACAGAGGCAGGTGGATCTCTGTGAGTTTGAGGCCCAGCCTGGTCTACAGAGCTAGTTCCAGGACAGCCAAGGCTACACAAAGAAACTCTGTCTTGGAAAACAACAACAAACAAAAAAACAAACAAACAAACAATAACTTAAAAAAAGAAAGAAAAGAATTACAGCCTGATTTTCCTATGAACATAGATGCACAGATTCTCAATAAAATACCTGCAAACTGAATTCAAGCACACATCAAAAAGATCATCCACCATGATCAAGGAGGCTTCATCCCAGAGATTCAGAGATGGTTCAACATACATAAATCAATAAATGTAATCCACCATATACACAACCTGAAAGACAAAAGCCATGATCGTCTCCTTAGATGTAGAAAAGGCCTTTGACAAATTCCAATACTCCTTCTTCATGAAAGTCCTGGAGAGATTAGATACAAGAGACAAACCTCACTATAACAAAGACAGTTTACAGAAAGCCTATAGCCAACGTCAACTTAAATGGAGAGAAACTCAAAGCAATTCCACTAAAATCAGAAACAAGTCAATGTTGTCCACTCTCTCCATACCTACTCAGTATAGTACTCTGATGTCTTAGCTACAGCAATAAGACAGCTGAAGGAGATCAGGGGATACAAACAGGAAGGGAAGAAGTCAAGCTATCTGTATTCGCAGATGCTATGATAGTACACATAAGTGACCTCAAAATTCCACTGGGAAACTCCTACAGCTCATAAATAGTTTCAGTAAAGTAGCTGGATAAGAAATTAAAACACAATCAGTAGCCCTTCTATACACAATGACAACCAGACTGAGGAAGCAATCAGGAAAACAACACTTTTCACAATAGCCTCAAATAACGTAAAGTATCTTGGGGGTGACTCTAACCAAGCAAGTGAAAGGTTTGTACGATTAAAAACCTTAAGACACTGAAGAAAGAAACTGAAGAAGATACCAGAAGATGGAGAGATCTCCCATGCTCATAGATAGGTAGGATTAATATAGTAAAAATAACCACCTTGCCGGGAGGTGGTGGCGCACACCTTTAATCCCAGCACTCGGGAGGCAGAGGCAGGTGAATCTCCGTGAGTTCAAGGCCATCCTGGTCTACAAAGTGAGTTTCAGAACAGGCTCCAAAAGCTACACAGAGAAACCCTGTCTTGAAACAACCAAAAAAAAAAAAAAAAAAAAAAAAAAACCACCTTACCAAAAGTAATTCACAGATTCAATACACTCTCCATCAAAATTTCAACACAATTCTTCACAGAACTTGAAAGGACTATTTTGGGCTTCATATGGAAACACAAAACACCCAGGATAGATAAAACCCCTGCTGAAAATCAAAGGACTGCGGGAAGTATTGCCATTCCCAATTTCAAGTTATACTACAAAGCTATAATAATAAAAATAACATGATACTGGCACAAAACCAGACACACTGATCAATGGAATCAAACTACAGACGCAGAGAGAAGTCCACACACCTGTGGACACCTAATTGTCAATAAAGAAGCCAGAAATACACACTGGAAAAAAGGACAGCATCTTGAACGATGAAGCTGGTCCAGCTGGATGGACACATGTAAAAGAATGTAAGTAGATCCACACTCATCACCCTGCACGACAGTCACCTCCAGATGCATCAAAGACCTTAACCTATGGCCAGACACACTGAACCTAGTAGAAAAGAAAGTGGGGAACAGCCTTGAATGCACTGGCACAGGAGACAACTTCCTGAACAGAACCCCAATAGCACAGGCAGAAAGATCAACAACTAATAAATGAGAGCTCATGAAACCGAAAAGGTTCTGATGGCAAAGGACACCATCATATGGACAAAGTAGTGGCCTATAAAACAGGAAAATATTTTTACCTGAAAGAGGGTTAATATCCAAAATATAGAAAGAATTTAAAAAACTGAACATCAAGAAAACAACTGAAATTTAAAAAGATGTACATACACAAATAGAGAATTCTCAAAAGAGGAAACTGTAAGGATTATGTCCTTAGTTACGTCACCAGCCTAAAAAGTGGGTGGGCCCTCTGTGCATCCCTCTCTTTCCTTTCCGCTCCTTCCTTCTGTCTGTCCTCTCTCTCCCTCCCTCTCCCCCCCTCCCAATAAAGCTCTAAAAAGGCAACCATGGCTGTGATTCTTCCGATCAGCATTCTCCTCTGCCGACATGGCCGCCGCCTGTGGCATTTAACCAACAGAAACTCAAATGGCTGAAAAGCACTTAAAGAAATGTTCAACATCCTTAGCCACCAGGGAACTGCAAATCAAAACTGCTTTGAGATTTCATCTCTCACAAATCAGAATGGCAAGATCAATAAAAGGCAGCTCATGATGGCAAGGATGTGGAGTCAGGGAAACACTTCCCCATTGCTCGTGGGAGTGCAAACTGGTACAGCCACTACGAAAATCAGTGTGACGGTCCTCAGGAAGACAGAAATCAACCTACCTCAAGATCTGGCTATACCACTTTTGAGCCCAAGGGTACTTCATCCTACCACAGAGACACTTGATCAACCATATTCACTGCTGTACTATTTACAATAGTCAGACACTGGAAACCACCTAGATGCCCACCAACAGACAAATGGATAATGTGGTACATTTATACAGTGGAATATTACTCAGCCACTACAAAATGAAATCATAACAGGAACTGGAAAAAAATCATTCTGAGGTAACTCAGACCCAGAAAGACAAATATGGTATGTCTTTGCTTATATGTGATGTTAGCTGTGATGTCATTGATAAACAAGTGACAATCCATACAACCAAAAAAGCTAGGTAGAGATTAGGGGATTGGGGGGAGCAATGGACCCCCTTAGAAAGTGGGACTAGAATAGGTAGTTATAGAAGAACAAGGTGGGGGAACTGGAATGGGAAAAATCAAACAGGAAGGGGGAAGAAAAAGAGGACAAGGGAGGGGACACAGGAAGGGACAGCTAAAAGCAAGGACCGTTTGAGGAGTTACCTGGAAACCTAACACGGTAGAGCCCTCTTATACACATATATGAAGGTGATCTAAATGAAATCACCAAGAACAGCGGAGACAGACTCACAACTGGACACCTCCCATTACCAAAAAAGCTTCCAGTACTGGGAATGGTTACATCTAATTGAATTGTTGTCCAATGGGGTCCCAGTGGGAACCTCAAACAACCCAGGCTGTTGCCAAGGCTATTGGTGGCTCTCCACAAACTAACAGTAAGGCCCTGTTGCTGAAGACACCACCCACACAACTCACTGAACACAGAGAAGTCAAGCTGATGCCGACCTAGAGCCTTCACCTCTACAGACTAGTATTCACGGTACTGGAAGGTACCCTGCACACTCCCAAAGGAAAAAGGTAAACACCAACCCTGCTCCAAACCCTTCAGTCTACAAGACTGAGCTGCCTGTAAGATATGCTGGTGCAAGAGTAAACAAAGTATGTGAAAGTAACCAAGCAGTTTCTGATCTGAGTTAAGACCCACTCCACTAAGGTGGAACCCATACCCAACACTGCTAGGGAGCGAAGAATGTGAGACTAGATAGGCAGGGATCTAGGAGAAAACCAAATACTACTGTACTGCTAAAGGAATGTAGCAATGATAGAAGGCACAAGGTCCTGGTCCTCACAGATAAGCACCAGGAAACCAGGAATGTTAAACACACAAAGTTGTTTCCCCACTAAAGGAGATATATACCTGTTTTCCACTAGAAGGCTGGGAGTAGACACTGATAATAGCCTGGTGATCTGTGCTATCTACAGGGCTAGGCCACACCCAAATCCCTCAGAATGTTTATCCCAGACCTTGATCTTGAGCTTTGTTTCTCAGCCAATAGAACCTATCCCTGGGGGAGATATCACATGTACTTGGTAGTGTGGTGACCTCTATGATGGCCTAGATCCTAACAGATCCTCACCTCGGCCCTTAAGCTACAGAATCCATTCTTATGGAAGAGGAACCCTCAGAAGAGGAGGTTGAAAGACTGTAAGAACCAGAGGGGATAAAGGATACCAAAGAATCAAAGACCTCTAGACACAACAGGGTTGGAGCACATATAAACCCACAGAGACTGTGGCAGCCATACACAGGGCCTGCAAGAGGTCTGCACCACATGGGTCCTAGAGCTGAAAGTGGACACAAGTCTCCATCCCTAATCCAGAAGCTATCTCCCAGTGATCGCCACTTACAAATGAAAAATTAGTTTTCTTTAAGGAACTCTCCCTGGAGAAAGAAGCCACTCTTAGGGTAGGCCCAGGCCCACCAACAGATAGCCAACACAAACAGACCGAACAGCATCTTTGGAGCTTCTTCGTCTTATAATGGTAAGCCAGGATGTTTTCTGCTTGGTTGGTGTTTGCTTTGTGTTGTTGGTTTTTCTACATTACAGGTCTTTGGTGTATATATTATGGCTTCCGGTTTGGGGTTTTTATGGGTTTCCAGAGTGTATGAACATGTGTGTGCCTCTGCATCTCTATGCATCTCTTGTGCTTTTTCTTTGGCTCTTTTTTTTTTCTTTTTTCTTTTTTCTTTTTTGTTGTTTTTGAGTCAGGGTCTCTCTATGCAATCTTGGCTATCCTGGATCTCGCTCTGTAGCCCAGGCTGGCCTCAAATTCAGAAAGATCCACCTGCCTCTGCCTCCCGAGTGCTGGGATTAAAGGTGTGTGCCACCACAGCTGGTGGCTCTTTTTCTCATTTGGTTGTTTTGTCATGTTCCAATGTTTGTTTTTTATTTACTTATTTTATTATTATTATTATTATTATTACTACTTAGACGCCTGTTTGTTTTTTAAGGAGAGACAGAATGGGTGTGGATCTAGATGGGAAGGGAGTTGGAGAGGAACTGGAGGCATAACAGGAGGGGAAACTGTAATCAGAATATATTGTATGAAAATATCTATTTTTAGTAGAAGAAAAAAGAAAAAGAAATGCTTTGCACCTGCAAAGCTCCATGTAAGGAAAGCAGCTGTGTGGTCATGTCCACTTGGGAGGCTTCTTTACAGGACCTGGGGAGCAGAGAGGGCATCCCTCAGCATTTGGGCAGCAGATTCAGCTCTATGGTTGTTGTCAGCTAAAGTGGCAAATCTTCTGGAAAACGGAATGTCAACTAGGAATTCTACATCTAGCAAAACTATCTTCAAAATAAAGTTAAGGGGCCAGTGAAATGGCTCAGTGGGCACAGGTACTTGCTGCCAAGCCTGACAACCTGAGCTCCAACCTCAGGTCCCACACGGCGGAAGGAAGGAACTTTTGAGTTCTTCTCTGACCTCCAGGCACACCCACCCCAACACACAAAATAAACAAATGTAGTAAAATTCTTTTCAAAATGAAGTTAAAACGAAAATGCTTCCAGATGAAGAAAACCAGTTGTTAGCACATCTGTTCTATATTGTCATTATATTAATGAGGCTGAAAGACAATTGTAGCTGAGACCTACAACTCAGAACAATGGGGAAGGATTCTGGGACCTGCTTTGTGGACTGGTATACATAGTATATTCTGAACAGTATGTGTTCTATTTCTGTTGAGGTGAAGGATTAGTTCAGGATGAACAACAATGTCATTCTTGTTTTCTCTATCTGTAATTGTTTGATCATATGCCAATACAGAAGGATTAAAGTCTTCATTTATAACTGAGTTCCTCATTTCCCCTTTCAATTCCATGATTTTCTGCTTCATATGTTTTGGGCCTATCTGGATAAGAACATAAATATTTATAATTGTTATATCTTCCTAATATTATTATAGACTGTCTTCTTTCTATAACATTTTTGTCTTATTTTGTTGTTTCTTAAAATAGCTAACTAAGAAAATCAGTGGAAGTCTGGAAGAAAAACTATAAATAGTACTATCACAGGAGATTCAGAAAGATAGCTCAGTGGATCGAGGTGCTTGCTGCCAAGTCCAATGACCTAAATTCAATCCCCAAGACCTACATGATAGAAGAAAAGACTCCACACACTGTCCTCCAATTCTGCATATGTGTGTATGTGTGTAAACACATACAGTGAAAAGTATAATTTCTTTAGAGGAACCATCACATGGCTCAGTTAAGGTTCAAAGTCAGGATCCCACAGAGACACTCGCACACCCATGTTCACTGCTATACTGTTCACAATAGCCAGGAAATTGAATCAGCCTGGATGTCCATCAACAGGTGAGTAGATGAAGAGAATGTGGCACATGTATACCCAATGGAACTTTGTTCATCCCTGAAGTCACATCACAGGAAAATGATGGAACTAGGAAAGGCTCCACTTTCTTCTCTGCTGAGCTATTTCTATTTAGGCTTCCACAGTACCTGAAACATTAGATGTTTAGGTACCTAGCTCAGATCTCCACAAGCCTGTGCTGATAGATGAAGGACTCTAGTTTCTACATGAAAATCAAAATTCACATGAGACTGCTAAGTCCCTATTTGTAGGGATGAGGTTCTCAATTCACCATATACCTTTAAAGGCTTTGTGTCAAATATAGCAAGAAATATACAACAGAATAAAAATGGAAATCAACAATAAGTTGGAATAGAGACTTCAAACACTTGAAAACTGAACAATTCATGGGTCAAGAAACTGAACAAAATCATGAAAAAGCTTAAGATAAACCAAACATACCACATCAAAATGCAGGAGAGGCAACTAAAGCTTAAAGAGATTTTTTTTTATCTTGAAATGCTTGTATTACCAAGAGTGAGCTAAAAATAATGTAAGATTTTATCTCAAGAGACCACACAGTAAAGAAAGGTAAACCAAACACAAGAGCAAGAGGCAATATGGATTAAAGGCTGGCGCAGTCTACCAAGTACCAAATGAAAACCACTGGCAATGCCACCAAGGACAAAAGTGGGCTCCTGAAAAGATCAGCTGAGCAACCACCGCTGGGCCAGCATGGGCAAAGGCCGTGAGGACAGGCATGAGAGAAAACACACAAGACCAGAGACATACATGAGCATAACTGAGATTCACTCTCCAGAATCACAGAACCACTGGACATTGAACTTTATGTCCCAACTCAGACAATATAAATGAATTGTTAAAACCCCAACATGTCACCAGAGTTACAGGAACTCTCAGAACTTGAAGGTAAATTAATAATCAATAGGCTTTCGGCCACCTCATAATAGGTTTCTCCGCCAATGCAGTAAGCTAGATCAAGCAAAATGAAAAAAGTGTAACAACAGGTTTATTTGAACAAAGCAACTCCCAGGCAGATTCTCCAGTCTCAGAGATTGTGCTAGAGAAGCCGCACACCCAAACTAAAGCAGGGAGATTATATAGGTTGTAGGCGAGGGGTGATGACGTGTCCACCACAAGCTGAGTTTGTGCCAAGTATGGTCAAAAGCTGACTGCATTAGGTGGGGACTTGGACTGCTGGCAACTTCAGGGGAGGAGCTGCCATAGATGCCAAGAATGCAGAACTGGGCTTTTTGGTGCCTTTTCTTTGTTTGGAGACTCTCTGAATGGGTGGGGTTTGGAAAGACAGGAATGAGGCTTCTCAATAATCTAATTAATAATAATTAACAATCTAATAATCTGGATAATGCTAAGCACATATTTAACAGATGAATTTTAGAATTCTCTTTCTGTATCTCTTGGTCTGTCTCTGTCTCTCTGTCTCTCTCTCACATACACATGCACACACACACCCTCTTTGACTTGTTTTCATAAAGATTGGCTTATCTTGCTTGGTTTGGAACTTTCACACTCACAGCCACACACTCTGTATGCGTTGGAATTGGCTTCTTTTGCTCAAAATGGTCTCTGTGGAGTCAAATGCATTGCCCAATGTAGTTGCCAGCTCAGTTCCTTTTGTTAGTATGCAGTATCCTAATAGTTGAATTCACCACTTCACACATTTCAACATGAAAGAGTATTCTAGTTCCAGGTACTTATGGACACAGCCATACATGTCTTTTCGTTACATCATGGAAGCAGAACTCTTGGTTACAAGTATGAGCAGTAACATATCCATGCTATGCGCCCTGTCACCCCATGGCTCCTCAAGGCTTGTTTTGCCAGCGCTTCTGAGTCATCCCTGTGGTTACTTAGAGGAACCTTACTGTGGTTTTAATTTCATGTCCTTGAGGACTAATGAGGCTAAGCACATTAGCATATGTTTACTGGCCATCTGGATTTCCTCTTTGGTTAGGTGCTTGCCCAAGTCTATTGACTAGTTTTCCCTTAAGCTAAACTGCTGGTCTTTCTCATTCTTACTTGTAATACTTCATTATGGTTAAAAGCCCTTTGCCAGTTACATCTATTACAAGTATCTTCTCACAGAGAGATGCTTAACCTTTCCATTACTTAGTCATCTATGCCAGAGCCCCACAACTACAGCCACCATGCCAATACAGGACCAACAGTTTTTGAATAAAGAGTTATAAGAATATAGCATATTGTCCATGGGCTCTTTCATGTAACGACAATAGAGTAGGTGGGACAAAGACCATACTGCCTGCATTATTTTCTATAAACTAGACTTTTACAGAAGAAGTAGGGCTCTATAGCAAACGTAATTCCTAAATATTAATGGCAGTGTTATTTATCTTCTGCATATGTGCACTGTGTCCTATTTAAGTTGTTTCCTTACTGTGAAGTCAAAGAAACTTATTTGTATTAATTGGGAAAATTAACTCCAATTTCCCTGACTTGAGGAAAGAAGATAGTATAATTTCATGTCTCGGTAGAGTTTCACAAATGTTCTATGTGCTTGAAAGGAATCTATTTTTTTGTAGAGTATGTTATACTATGTATTCTGTTAGGTTAACCATGGGGAAACTAGCTGTATTCTACCTGTGTCAAACACTGGGAGGCACAAGCAATCTGAATGCAACTGCTGATGCTCTCATGCCCTTGACTTCTCTGTTACACATAAGCCATGCCATCATCCAAGTGAGGCCTACTTCCCATTCCCCTACTGCACTTGCAAAACTACTTTGGTACACACTCTAACAGATAACACTCTTTAAAATAAATCCTATAATATCATTATCATACATACTAAAATTAATAATTTCTTAACGTTATCTACTTGTTCAAAAAAATTTATGGTTTTACAACCAGTTTGTTTGAACCAAACTACTAACAAAATGTGCAAGAACTGCATTTGGGTGGTATGAGTGCTTGTGCGTGTGTGTGTGTGTGTGTGTGTGTGTGTGTGTGTGTGTGTGTGTATGTGTGTATCTGTGAGGACAGGGTTGAGTCAGAGCTAAACCCAGGGTGTGTGTCCTTCTGTGCATGTTTTCCACCTTTTCTGAGGCAGTCCCTCACTGGGACTTGTCTGACGGATGCAGACCAGGGAAGGCTGGCTGGTCGGTCACCTCTGGGATTACAAGCATGTCACCATGCTCAGCTTTTTATGTAGATTCTAGGGAGGCTACTCCATTCTTCATGTACATGGCAAACCCTCTACCTATTTACTGAGCTAGCTTCTTGGCCATGGCTCACATGATTCTTTAAGTCCCTTTTTCTCAACGTCTACCATTCACTTAGAACTGAATTTCCATCTTGAAGAACTTCTATCATCTTCAATTTTCTTTACTGTGCCTTCATGAAGTCAGTGAAAACACCCATTTATTCCTTAAAGGATTGTCTGTGGTAAGATAAGCTTTACTAGGATAGGGTCATATATGCCCAACTGTATCACTCTGTGCACTAGGACATAAAGTGTGCCTGTCCAACCTTTAGTGGAGTTGAGTTTAATTAGTGGATGCCAACATTATCTACCTTGAACAGCTAAAACAAAGTTTCTTAGAGCTTTTTACCCATCAGTGTAGGAAGCTATGATCGCTGTCAAGATATTTATTTGATGTTTTAAAATGCTGATTTTTCTGATTCTTCATTCAATTATTGTTATTGTATCAATTCAATTGTCCTCATTCAGTTATTCAGTTGGAAATACAGCTGTTGGGAAAAGACAAGGAAATATTTTGATACTTTCCCTATAAAAGTTTCTGAACTGTCTGAGAATACCACTAAAAATTCTCTCTCTGTCTCTCTCTGTCTCTCTCTGTCTCTCTCTGTCTGTCTCTGTGTGTGTGTGTGTGTGTGTGTGTGTGTGTGTATGTGTGTGTGTGTGAAATGCTGTTCCTCAGGTCCCTTCACATTTTTTTGGTGGGGGAGGGGCTTGGGGATGTCAATCAGGCAAAGCTGGCCACCTATGTTCTTTTGTGTTTGTATGATGTTCATGTGCCAGGTACATATATGATCATGCATGTGAAGGCCATAAGACAACCTTCAGTATCATCCCTTAGATGATAGTTAACTTGGTTTTTGACACAGAGTAACTCACTGACCTGGAACTCACCACATGGGCTAGGCTGGCTGGAGTCCCAGGGATATGACTGTCTCCCCGTCCCCAGTTCTGAGATCACAGGCACAGACACTCTCCAAGCTATTCATATGGGTTGTGAGGATCAAACTCCGCCTCCCAGGCTTATACAGCAAACCTTTTGCTAAGCCATCACTCTAGCCCACTGATAGGGTTTTCTGTGAACTCCTAAATGTTTCTGTACTTGGTGTGTCTCATTCTAGTTGAGTCGCCATTGTTTCTGATGCTCTAACAATCTGTCATCGAGTCTGGCACGTGGCTGTGATAGTCAGTTTGCTTCCCTGCCTTTTGGAACATGATATCCAGGGTGGATCTTCTACAGATTGTATCTCAACACAGCAACCCAAGATCATTTTAGTGCAGAATGATTTTAAAGGCTAGAATCTCTTTGGCCTGGGAAAGTTTCAGCATTTTGTTAGTTCATGAGTACTTTCAAAACTGAGTGCTCTCCCTGGCCCAGTTTTTCTGGGTCTTCTTAAGAAGAGTTGGTGTGAGTTAACTAATCTGCCAATTCCACAAGCTGAAACTTTAAGGCATAAAGCATTAAGCTTTGGGAGTTTTCTGCTTGTTTGCTTTAGAGGCAGGGTCTCTCTATAGAGCCTTGGCTATCCTAGAACTCAGCAGGCAGACCAGGCTGGCCTAGAGCTCACAGAGATCCACCTGCCTCTACCTCCCAAGTTCCAGGATTACAGGTGTGTGCCATCACACCTGGCCTCTAAGCTTTAAAAAATATATATTTGGGGGCTGGAGAGATGGCTCAGTGGTTAAGAGCACTAGCTGCTCTTCTGAAGGACCTAGGTTCAATTCCCAGTACCCACGTGGCAGCTCATAACTGTTTCTAACTCTAGTTCCAGGGGGTCTGGCACCCTCACACAGACATAAATGCAGGCAAAACACCAAGTTACATAAAATTAAAATAAGTAAGTTATTTATAAAATAAATATTTTACTATTAATTATATGCATGTGTGCAGGCTGTATGTAGGTACAACTATGTGTGTGTACAGGGCTTATGGGGGGCAGAAATATGAGACTCTGCTGAAGCTGGAGTTACTGCTGGTAGTGAGCTGCTTGTACTGGGTACTGGCAGCCAAACTCCAGTTTTCTGGAAGAACAGTACTCATTCTTAACTGTGGAGCCTTCTCCAGTCTCAACATGAAGTTCTGAAGTAAGATAAAGGAGGAAGAAACAGACTGAAAAAGGACTTCTGGAAGACAGAACTCAAGTTTTTCAAAGACAAATCCCCTCAGTTGTTGCACCACAAAAAGGAAGACTATTTAAAAGTAATTAAGCAGGCTAGAGCACAATTTAGAAAAGCTGTACGAGTTCATATGCAGAGCACCATTAAGAAAGTGGTTTCTATCTTCTGAACCTTCTACAGTTAATTTTTATAGTTCAGCCAGCAAAGAACCTACAACAGAGCAGCATGGCCCTACACAGTAGACAAGACAATCTACAACAGACCAGCATGGCCCTACATAGTAGACAAGACAATCTACAACAGAACAGCATGGCCCTATACAGAGACAAGACAATCTACAACAGACCAGCATGGCCCTACATAGTAGACAAGACAATCTACAACAGAACAGCATGGCCCTATACAGAGACAAGACAATCTACAACAGACCAGCATGGCCCTACATAGTAGACAAGACAATCTACAACAGAGCATCATGGCCCTATACAGAGACAAGACAATCTACAATAGACCAGCATGGCCCTATACAGAGACAGGACAATCTATAACAGACCAGCATGGCCCTATACAGAGACAGGACAATCTATAACAGACCAGCATGGCCCTATACAGAGACAAGACAACCATCTACAACAGAGCATCATGGCTCTATACAGAGACAAGACAACCATCTACAACAGACTAGCATGGCCCTATATGTGTAGTAGACAAGAGAGTAGACTGGAATGTGGCTACTAGGAAGCTCACTTAGGGCTGATCAGTGGCAACCACGTCACAACAGCATCCAGCACAACTGCCCGGATCCCAAACTGGCATAGAATAGGATGTAGTAGATCTACACTCTAAAGCAGAGGTAAGATTTGGGATGGCATCCCCCAAACCTTAAGAAAAAAAGACTATTTTTTAACAAAACTGTTTGCTAACTGGCAAAGAACAGTCAAGAATTCCCTTATTACACAGCTAACATACCAAAACATATTCTCCCTATATGAATTCCACTATTTTTGTCCCATTCTCAAGTACAAGACATGGTGTTAAAGAAGCTGCAATAAGAGCTGGTTCCTTCTGCAGCTGAGCCTCAGCTGGGTCCATAGCCCTGGCCACTCAACTGCAGCTTTGTGAGACTTGTAAGAAGATCTGGTGAGGCTGCACTTGGACTACATGCCCTTAGGACCAAAGATCGTAAACTGCGTTGTCTTTAACCACTAATAAATAATAACTAAGGGAGTAGTAGAAACTGCTACACCATTTTCTTTCTTTATTTTTGATACCATAAAATACTCCTATCAAACAGTTTTCAAAGACTACATGTTTCTGCTAACAGTTTGGAGAAGGCCCTGGACTGAGAACTGGAAGACCTTGTTCTTGATTCTATCTAAGTCACCCACGTAAGGTTTACAGCTCCTCGGTGCTTGAGATTCATTACACGTAATCAAGGATAAAGCCTCCCACTGGGCTAAAGAAAATGAGGGGATTCGTGAAGATTCAAAAGCACTAAATAAAACAGAGCACTAAAATCCAACTTCTTTCCCTCAGCAATTCTGCACGTTAGCAGGAGGCACCACCATCTCCTGACTGGATTAGTGCTGTGCACTACTAACTCACCTCCCAGTGTTTGCTCTTGGGTCCTATTTTACAGCAGTCGCCTTTGCGGTTTCTTCTGAACCTCACGAGATCATGTCCTGAGCTAAAAGTCCTCCTGTGGCTTCCCACTGTATCTAGTCCATAATGACCATCATCACATACACTAAGACTTTATTATTAAGAAGAACAGTATAGTGCGCCTTTGCAAGCTCTTCAATTGTGCTAGCTCTTTTTGCTGATTTTGTTTCAGAAGTGATGTTTATTTTCTGAACACTCCTTGCAGGAATGGGGTCCTCTTATCAGGAAAGGCTGCTATCAGAGCAACTGCAAGATATTCTCTATGGAGTATGGATTCCAGGAGAACAGGAATAAATCACGAGGCAAAAGAATATGGTAAGGTGTGGGAGCCCGTTCTCGGGTTCCTCATGGCTTTACCCAGCAGGTCCGCATAGGGGATGATTAGACCACGGGCCTGAGTGCAGGTGTCTGAGATGGTCTGCACTTGGCTGTGCTGGGGGAGGAGGTCTTTTGCTCCACCCCTTGGCGTCTCTATAAAAACCCTGGGGCAGAGACAGTCGGGGCAGTTGGAAAAGGTTCCAGGTCCTCTCAAGGCTATCCTTTATTTTCTATCTGTTTATCTCTGCAATATTCTCCGCAATACAAATCTTTCTATCTAATATTTCCTGCTGCTCACACTCAAGAAATCTCTGGGGAGCTGTGGGGCTGGTGGGTAAATGCCCCACAGTAAGGAAAAAGGTAATTTCACTCCGTCTACATTTTTATATCTTAAGCATTTTTAGTTGTTTTCAAGACAGGGTTTCTCTGTGTAGTTTTGGTGCCTGTCCTGGATCTCGCTCTGTAGACCAGGCTGGCCTCGAACTCACAGAGATCTGCCTGCCTCTGCCTCCCGAGTGCTGGGATTAAAGACGTGCGCCACCAACGCCCACTATCTTAAGCTTTTCTGTGTAACAGATTTACATGTTAATAAGAGATGAGGAGGGAGACATCGCAGCCAGTAAACTTCTCACTGCACAAGCCTGAGGACCTGAGCTTAGAGCCTCAGCATCTACATAAAGCCCTGGCACGGTGCATCTGCAACCCCAGTGTAGGAACGAGGGATGGGAATATGGAGGTCACTGGCCAGTCGCTTAGCCAACATTGTGTGTACTACATGCCAGAGAGGAGGCCTGTCTGAATAAACAAGGGGAATGGCGCCAGAGGAAAGACATCCTTGTAGATGGAACCAACCGTCCTATTAATACCACATACCTGTACCACCCCTAACCCCCCTCCAGAATAAAAAATGAGAGTGAACAGAATTCTTGGTCCTGAGCATCTGTTACAGTGGGACTGATGAAGGTCACGTGACAACGAAAGACTGACCTCGACGCAGGGAGACTGTCTTTTAATTAGAACAGGGCACATAAGGGACCTCTGGGGAGGAAGATCCATCTCTGATTTGTTCCCCACAGTCTCCCAGTGGTAAAGCCAGTGGAGGTTGGTATTTGACCCTGTCAGGAGTCTCCCAGCTCCTAACTGCCAGCAGCAGTTATCAATGGGAACGTGTCAACTTTCCCGTCCGGAGTTCCTCAGCACACCTGGGCCTTTCAGGTCACTAACCCTTCAACATTTATCTGCCTTACTCAGATTCACAGAAGTTGAAGAATAGGTCATTTAAAAATCATTATTAATTTTTTTACATTACTTACTCATCAGTTATGTGTGTGGATCTGTACATATACATATGGGTACACAAATGTCACATCAGAGAACAACTTTGGGGACTTAGTTTTTTACCTCCAACCACATCACTAGCCCCAAACTGACTTATTCTTTTACAGATTAGTAAACTGAACAATTTTGGTCAAGAAATTTGTGATGTTGGGCCCAAGATGGCTCATCAGGTAAAGGCGCTTGCCATCAAGTCTGAGGACCTGAGTTCAATCCCCAGGACCCAAGTCATTCTCTGATTTCCAAACATGTTCCATGGTAAGTGGGTGCCTTCCAAAATAAATAAATAAACAAATAAATAAATAAATAAATATAAATGTAGTTAAAATTTTTTCAAGAAACTGGTGATGATTAGTATCATAATTTATTCTTTTGAATGAGGAAGTTTATTGATCCTGAACCAGATGGAATTTGACTACTTAAGCATGCATTAAAATCCATTTTGTTCCCCACTGAGACCAAGGCTGCCTTATAAGAGAGAAGATCAATTCTTTATCAATGAAATTTACTTCCTAATAACCCAACTCCAGTGTTTACCAACAGGCAGACAGCTGGCCTCCTGACTACAACGAGAGGCTAGAATAGGCTGGTTTAACAGAGAGGAGCAGCAGGCCTTCTCCAAGAATCTCTAAGATTCTTCTCACAGACCCATCGACAATGGACCAGAGAAGACCACTGTCTACTGGGCAAGCAGTAGCCAGCCAGTACAACTGCTGCAGACCCACTCTGGTCTTACAGTGTAGACCTGGTCAGCCTGCCTCTGTCTTCCAAGTGTTGAGACCAAAGGTGTGCACCACAACACCAGGCCTCTGGAGTAAAATGTTAATGATTCAGAGTCTCAGTGATACTCCTGGTACAACATCACCCAAACTCTGGGAAAGGTAGCAGATGTGAGAAAATAATCACTGGCTGGGCGGTGGTGGCGCATGACTTTAATCCCAGGACTCAGGAGGCCTGAGTTGGAGGCCAGCCTGGTCTACAGGGTACCAGGACAGATAAGGCTACACAGAGAAACCCCGTCTCAAAAAACAACAGCAACAAAATAATTACTGAATAAAACTAACAACTAATTTCCACATATTATTTATGAGAAATTAAAAACACAAGTATGAAAGGCAATTCTAACTTTAGAAAAGGAAACTATCATTTTGTGTGTGTTAAGAAAACAGACTCGGTGTGTGTGGCAGCAGCTTAGCTGAGTTCCTTTAAATAGTCAGGGGTTTGTGAAGTGCAGAGCTCATGTAACATAAGCTGTGTTTTCCTCAAATCCCCAAGCGTCCATTTGCTTAAGAAACCCACGCTTCCTGGCTGGGCGCCTGCATACCGAACCTGCCAGGTCCTGAATAGTTTTAGTTCTGTTACTAAATTAGGAAACTAAAGTAGGCAATGTCTGGGCCAACAACAAACTAAAAAGGCTAGGCATCATTAGCTTGCAAGTCTCCTTAAAAGCCAGATCATTAGAAGATATTTAATTTTTAATTAGAGATACCAAAGTAATTTAGCCTAATAAGGAGCAATAGTAGAAATAATTAAATGAAGACAAAAAAGAGAAATCCAAGCATTTAACAGTGTGTTCTTTGGGAATAACCTTCATTTTGATGTTGAAAAGAAACCAGCACTTGAGGTTCAGAGTCTCAATGGGGGATGCTAACATTCTGCCGTGTGTTTCCAAGCAGTGGAAGAGACAGGCGAAGTTCACCACAGCTTTACAAAGACAGGCATAGTGTCTGGAGAACTCAGCTTAGGAAGCGGAGCAGAGCAACCAGGGAGACTTGGAGAGGGATTTCAAGAAAATAGTTACTTTATAAACAACAAAAATACAGAGGAAAAGATGTAATTTTCCTCTTCCCAACCTTTACTGGTCTCTAGGCAGCATATCATAAGGTTTTTAAAAGGACTGTAGCTATTAATTAGCATTCCCTAAACTATTTTAAAATCACCCTTCTATTTTATCAAAAGTTAATGCCTGAATTCTGAAGGTGTTGGGAGTATTTTAGTTCTAAGAACATCTGAAAAGCATTGCCACTATAAACACTGTTAGACATTCATAAATTTCAGAGTCCTGTTTATTATACTTCAGTTCCATGAAATAAGAAAAGTAAATGTGCATTTACTATGCAGTCTTTATTTTCCATGGTTTATGTATTTAAGCACCAGCTTTAAAATTACAGAAAGTTCACAAAGGCTGAGTGTGGTAAGAAGCCCTGAAAGCCCAGTCACCGTGAGCATTTCTTACCCACCTTCTAGCACAACACAGCCAGTTCTACAATTCCCGATGGTTCGGCATGCTTCCTCCACTAGTCCTGATGTACTTACATGACATCTACAGGAGTTCACGATGGACGGAGGGGACGTGGCATGTGAGCAAACCCAGAGCATCATTCAGCTCCATTCCTCTCATCTGGACACCCATGAAAAGCAAGGCAGGCCCCTGGGAAGGGGCTGGGCCTTTTCATCTCAAGTCTGTTCTGTCCCTCAGACTAGAGGCGATGAGACCAGGTTGGACCTCCCTGATCTATTCCATCACATCCCTGGGCTGTTGTGCAGGCACCAAAAAATAAGAGGAGGAGCAGGAGCAAGTGTTTACATAAATAAAAACAAGAAATAGACTGGGTGATCAAAATTATACCCAGCAGTGTAATGATCTCTACAGACCACTTTGATAAAAGGTCCTTTAGGCCCTAATCCTCATCATACAATTCATATGCACATAAAGAAACATGTGAATGAATTCAGTGTCCGAAAAGGAAAATGGGGGAGGGGGCTGGAGAGAAGGTTCAGCAGTTAAGAGCACTTGCTGCTCTTACAGAGGACAGGGTTTCAGTTCGCAACGTGGTAGCTCACAACAGCCTGTAATTCCAGTCACAGGAGAGCCAGTGTCCTCCTCTTGGCTTCTGAGGCACCAGGCATGAACATGGCGCACTACATACATGCAAGCAAACACTCATTCACATAAAATAAAAAATAAATCTTAGAAAGATTCAATGACGTCAAAAGAAATCCATAAGAAGAAGAAAGGTGGACATCTTTCCACTGCCTCATTAAAATCCTACTTCAGTAATCAGTAATCAGGGCACGGGGCCCTGAAGAGGAAAGGGCAGAATAGCTTCCACAATTAAACCTCTAGGTTGATGGATGACCAACATTTGGCAGAAAAGCCAGGTAATTTGACAAAGATATAGCCTTTTCAAGAAATTGAGCAGGAACAGCTAAATATGGGGGGAAAGCCTCAACCCTTACCTACAGCATGCATAATAATTAATCTGAAATGGATTAAGACATACACGAAGGAGACAAAACAGACTTAAAGAAAAGGATGAACATTTTGTGACCCAAAGTTTGGCAAACATTTCATAACTATACCATCAATAACACGATCTACAAAATAGAAAATTGGTAAATTTGGCATCACTAAATTTTTAAATGTCTGCTCTTTTTTTTAAAAAAAAAAAATCATTAAAATATAAACACAAACCACCAAAGACCAAGTAAAAACATGTCCAGGTCATCTGAGAAAAGGTTTTTATGCAGACAAGAATAGGGGCAGCCACTGGCTTCAGGGGCATTTAGGAAGCATTTTAGTTTTTGCAAACTATATACCAACTCTGCCTCAGCATGAACGCAGCCACAGATGACAGTCTGTGTAAGAATGGACATGGCCATGTTCCAGCAAAACTTTATTCACAACCTCAGACTTGCTCTGCTTCCTCATCCTTCCGGGCTGATCCGGATTCTATGAAAGCTATTTTACAACTCTAAGTTGTAGAAAACTGACAACAATATAAAATCATCTTTATTCACAAGCATGTGTGTCTATTACTTCTGATGGAAGGTGGCCCTTTGGCTCCATGGAGAAAGCTGACTCTGGTGTTGTTACAACATGAATTTTAACATCACTCATCTCTAGTTTGTCCATTTTGTGGATTTTCCTTTCAAATAGTTACAAGATCTTATCAATTTCCCCATTAATGAGCTAAATAAAAGTTTTAACACATTAAAAGTCTTCAGCTGTGTGGGAACCACAAAGCTAGGTTTTTTTTTGTAAACATGATGCTCTAAGCCCCAAATGACTACAGAATTTCAGAATACACAAAGAAAGCTTATAATGCAACATCGAGGACACAAACAGCGTGCCGACAGCTAGGGGCTGTGCAATGGCTCAGCAGACAAGGAGCTCAGCCTACATGCAGGCGGACATGCAGACAGGGACGCCTGGAGCTAGCTGCCCAGTGAGACCAGCCACAGCAACCAGCTCGGGATGTCACTGAGAGAAGAAGACACAGCATGACCGAGGAATAATTCTGATACCAATGTTAAGACTCTGCATGCACATAAAGAAGAAAAAAAGATTTAAAAAGAATCATACAGCTATTTTATGACTAAATATCTGAAATAAATACTTTACTAAAGAAATGACAAATAAACACATAAAATATATTAGTCTTTAGTTAGTAGTAAAATGCAAACCAAAGCTGCAAACAGATTCTGCTCCATGGCCAATGGAACAAGTACAGTGGGAAAAGATGGAATGGACCAAATGTAACAAGGATAAGACAGAGCCGGAACCTTCAACATGTTATCAGGAATGCAGATGGCACAGGCTCTTTGGAAATACAATTTAGAAGTTTCTTCTAGTCAAAAATCCACTCACCATATAGCCCAGCAGCAATTCTACTCAGAGGTATTTGTGGAAGAGAAAGGAAAACACATATCCACAACAACCTTGTTTACAAGTGTTCACAGCAACACTATTCATAACAGTCCCAAGCAGAAGCCATCTAAATTATCAGTCAACTGATGAATATAAACAAAACGCGGCTCATCCATACTATAAAAATACTACTCGGCAGTAAAAAAAGTAACAGACTAGTAAGACTCGTGTTTCATGACAGTACACACAAAAACACTGCACTACGTAAATCAGCCACGCAGAAAGGCCACATGTCACATGATTCCATCCAGGTGAAAATTTTGAAAAAGTTTGCATGACCAGCGGTTGGGAACAGGGCTTGGCAGCAAACAGGAACTTGAAACTGATGGAAATGTTTTAACTGGATTAGAGAGAGTATTCCTAAATCTGTGTATATTTTTAAAAACTTATCAACTATGTGCTTAAAATGGTATATTTTATAGTCTATAAATGATACCTCAATCAAGTTATTAAAATCATTAGGATAAAAATTTAATTACTAACTCATGCCAGGAACAAAATTACTGATATTGTCATAAAGTTTAACAACATATTACTAAAAAGATTATTCAGTGTCCTGTACAGAGAAAAGAATTGTACAGATACAGACTGTAAATTAGCTATAGACAATGTGCTGGAAATAAGGAAATTGGGCTTTTATTTCTTGTTGTGCTACTCATAATAGAAGTGTTTTAAATTCAGAAGTAGTTCAAATTTCTGCTGTGGACAGAAAACAAGCTCATTTAGCCATCATACCCTTGTACTATATCTTTCAGGAACAGAAGCAAAATTTCAAATTTCATTTTATGTCATGGAGGTTGAACTGTAGTGGGAGAGGTCTCTCAGAAAGCATGTAAAACCTCTCTACCACACTGGAAAATAAAATGAAGGCAGGGATAAAACCCCACTAATTTGGAGGGAGGGGCAGTGTTGGGAACTGAACCCATTTGCTGGGCAAACACTCTCCTACTGACATGCACTCCCAGCTCCAAGTCACATGGATTTGATAGGCATTTGTTTTATTAAACATTTAGAGTACTTAAAGTTCCATGAAATTTCAAGTATGGGAAACTTAAATAGCTCTATGGATAAAGCTCAAAAACAGTGTCATCACAGATCCAAATCAAACCAACAATAGTAGATAAAGCAATACAGCCATGGTATTCTAGAAAAGATTCTTAAACACAAGATAGGTAAAAGTATTAGTAAGCATTGATTAATGAAACTGGTTTATTTATATTAAGAGCCACAAAAGAAAAAACTTGAAACATCACTTTTCCTTTCACTTATATTTATCTGTCTGTGTGTATGTGTGGGCATGTGTTCCACAGTACACATACACAGAAGTCAGAGAACAATGTGTGAACACCAGTTCTCCCCTCCCACCATGTGAATCCTGGGGACTGAACTCGGGTCATCAAGCTTGGTGGCAAGTACCCGTATCTGCTGAGTCATGTTACCAGGCTTGGTATTTGGTTCTTAGATAGCTAAATAATTGAGAGAGCTGACCTCTGTAAAATACAACTTCAATAATGCCACAGAATCCTATCACTTACAGTGAAGAAATCTGTCTCTGAGCAAGCCATTCTCTGTGTTCAGACCATGAGAAAAATGTCACCAGAATTAGGTCTGTGTTGTCGGCTGTTGTGACATAACACTGGAGAAAGTCAACTTGAAGGAAAAAGATGTATTCAGGTCACGGTGTTAGAAGCTTCACTCCACGGTCATGAGGCTCCGCTATTTCTGTGCCGTGGCCAGCTGAGCATCATGGCAGGGAGCATGTGGTCCAGCAAAGCGGCTCCCTTTATAGCAGCTGGAAAGGAGAGGGGGTGGGGCTGGGCACAAGATACACCCTCCAAAGACGTGCCCCCAGTAACTCACTTCCTCCAAGTGGGCCAGGTCTCCTTGGGTTTCCACTGCCTCCCAACAGTAACACCAGCTGGAAGCCAAATTCTGGGCCCATCAAACTGGGGGTGAGGGGGAACATTCCAAACTCCCCATAGCACGATGCCAGGCTTTAACTCTCTCCAGATCGTATGAAAAGCAGGGATGTCAGCAGACCCAGCCAAGGGGCAGAGGAAACGCATACCTAACCCATGGTATTTGTCATCAGCATCTAAGGACATTCCTCTCTGCCGCCTTTCCTCACTGCAGCGGCCAAGAGTCTTGACACCAAGGTTCTGGGGGGTTGTTTTTACATCTCTGAACAAATGCACAGAGAAAACTGAGCCGGCTGTAAAATCATCTGATGAAAATGGTGATCTGAAGATTAAACAAAGCACTCCAATGCCAACTGTTAGGCATGTGGGGAAGGGTTGCTAACAAGCAATATCAAACTGCATGTCTTTAATTGCTTCTCATTACATCGGCTCCTAGGCAAATTGTAAGGCTTCTCATTCATTAAAATAATCATTAACCATAAAGTCACTTACAGACTAGGTCATCAGATTTAAATTAAAACCTTTAATAGGGTTAAGACAAAATTTGGAGATGAAATAAAGCAACAATTACACTTCAAATAACTGAAATATAAAACTCATTGTTTCAAATACTGAAAACATTCCTTTGAAAGATATATGTATGTTTGCTATATATGCCTCCAGTTCTGTCTTCAAGTGTAAAGTCTGAGGGGAAACTCTAATTTCCTAGCTAGGTCACCAACAGTAGTAGTATACTGATATCAAGGCAGAAAGATCCACGTAAGCTGTTATAACAACATCTAGGTTTTATTCCCAGGATAGTTATTGATAAAACATCCTGACGAAAGTAACTGAAGGGAGAAAGGGCTTGGCTGACTCTCAACTGCAAGGTGGAGTCCACTCGTGCAGGGAAGCCAAGGCTTGCAGCAGCCAAGCAGACAGCAATGCACTGATGCATGCGTGCTAGTGCTCTGCTGTCTCTCACAGGGGTAGATGCTCCCACCTAAGTTCATGTAGTCAGCATAAACCCCAGAGAACAACCTAATCTGGATGAGCCTTCACGGACACCGCCTTCCAGGGTAATCTCGACTGTGTCAACGTGACAAAGCCATCACAACATGGATGGAATCCCTGTTTATGTGCCCAAATGCACTTTATTTCCATGGCTTGGTTAGTAAATACAATACATCAAACGCTGCTAACACAAGAAAGCTGTGTTTGATACCTAAAAGTTCTTTATAGTAAAAATGATACAAGTTCTGTGAAACATCAAAAGATTTGATAGGAACTGCTCCATGCTACTTCTAAATACTGAAAGCTGATTTAGACACAAAAGAACTCACTCTCTGAGGACTCAGGGACAGGTTGTATCTAAGGGAAAACATTTCATTATCCTCAAGAAAAATCACCCCAGAAGATTCAGAACACTTCTATATTCATCAGGCAGTTAAAAACATTCTGACTTCTTGGTTTTCAACATTAAAAAATCGTTCTAAACCTGGTACAGGCTTCCATCATAGCAGACACAACTGCTTTTACAGTTTAACTAAGGAAACATTTCATCGAGTCTGGGGGAACTCTAGGTCATCCGCAGTGCATGACGCACACCAGGAGACAGGTGTCTGCGTCTACAAACCACCTACACATCAGCTTGCTCCCTGGGGGGGTTGGACTTTTTTTTTTTTTTTTGCTTCGAGACAGGATTTTGATGTGTAGCCCTGGTTGTCCTGGAACTTGCTCTGTAGATCAGGCTGGCCTATAACTTAGAGATCCACGTGCCTCTGCCTCCCGAGTGCTGGGATTAAAGGCGTGCACCACCACCGGGCAACTGACTTCAGTAGCATCACTTCAGTCCCTACATAGCATCAAGCCCGAGAAGCCCTAGGCTGTAACAATTACAGGCATACAGACAGAAGCACTGAGTGGAGGACTCTGACTATGACACAAGCCGAGCTGAAGCTTCTTCACAGAGGAATGGTCCATGCGCACAAACTCAGTGTGCCTTGGCCAGCGGCAGGACAGATGGCAGAGGTGTCGTCAAGTCTCAGGCATCAACTCTGCTCCTCTTGCCTTTTTAAATTATTTTAAAAAATACTGTCACAATGAACTTTTGTTGTTCAGACATTTGGCAAGTTTTCTACCAATTCCCTTCACACCTTTCCTAAAAAGGAATTATTTTCTGTATTCCACACTGAGAAGGATAAAACATTCTTTTTTTCTTGAGAAGAATTTTAATGGCCATTTTTATCCTCTGCTTTTGGCCAAATTGTCAAAGTTTATAAAAGTATATAAATAAAATTTACAAGCCTTAGTTCCATGTTTTTCTGAGTAAGCTATGTGTTTTGTTTAATCCAGTATACTAAGATAATTTTATATAAACACCTAAATAAAATGTTTGCATGAAGCTACTTATATCTAACTATGCTGTAGAGGTATTTGCTACTGAATACTGATGTGCCCCACACTGTGAGTCTGTAACAGTCACTCAGAGCACAAGCTCCCAGTGTGACCTCAGGACGGACACCGGAGGACGGAGGAAGGCTGACCGCGGTTGCCCCTTCCGCTAGTCTCAAGATGGGCAACTTTTCCTCAGCTCTCTGCTGAAATAATAACTAGCTATCCTGATATTCCCAATTCTTCTCTCTCCTGTCTGTCAGTCTCTTCTTTGGAAGACACAGTAAAATATTCTGTCCTTTGCAGCCTGAATTCAGATTCCCACTTTCTCTCGTACACAGCAGGGTCGATCTAATGCACATGTCTCATAAAGCAAGAGAAACAGTAAGTCTCCCAAGTCAGTCTGTCGACATACAGCGTTGGCCGCACACTGGAGGAGTGCTTCATGGAGGAACCATTTCTCAGATGTGTTTCCAACAACAAAGTGGTGGGAGGCTGAACACCACTGCCTGGGATAATGTACATTAAGGAGCAGAATACGGAGTAAAGAGACTAGATTACTGGGGCAGAGTGGACACATTACGGTACCCTGTGTTTTGGGATTTCAGTAAGGGCTGCCGTTGAGTTGGTTGCTGAGGAGCTGCAAGGAGGGCTCAATGGGATAGCTAATGAAGTCCCCAGGACCCAGTGTTCCTAGGCCACCTAGCAATCTTAGAAAGCTAATCAATGCAGGGAGCCTGCGGTGGAGCCATGTAACCAGGGCCATAACCACAGAGTGGGAGCCACGCCTCGGAAGAACCAGTGCAGCACCTGGCACAACTTGCCAGCCCGTGCCACAGTGGGTTAGTCTGTCAATAAAAGGCAACAGGCAGGGTGGCAAGCAACAGGGAGCCCCGGGGACTGAGCACTGGGTCTTCTGCGGCCTCTGCAAAAGGCCTCCACAGTGACCAGTGAGCACAGTGCTCAAAGCTGCTTGGGTGTTAAGAGGTGGCCCTAAGAGGCCATCTAAACCAAAGCTCAATGGAGCAAGGGGGCCAATTGGAAAAAAAATCCATTTAAGGGGGGAAAAAATCCGCATTTGGAGGCTGAGTTTCAGGACCAGTTCACACCGGTAACGCTGAAGGCACAGCTGTGTCTGCTGGTGACAGGAAGGACACAGCCCTGTGCTTGTACATGCTTTTAGCCACTCCAGTACAATCCGTTCGTTCATGGTTTTAATTTGAGCTAAAAAGCCCTTCCTTTTTTGGTACTCAAAACAGCTTTTCAAGGATTAAAGCATTAAAAAAAAAAAGTCTGATTTATAAGCCAGATGCAAGCAACATCTCTGCAGGCGCCTGGCCACTTTTTGTTTTCTGTCACCATGGCCGTCTGTCAGGGGAGTTCCAGGGACTGATGGTCACAGCACTGTCAAGCATGGTTGCCTGAGGATTAGCTAGTTTTCCTGTCTTGTCCAATATGACCGCCTTTGTGGTCTTTACAACAGTGAATCACAAAGTATTTGCAAGTGTACCTGCACTAATGGGGGCTTCCCCCAATAATAAATAATAAATTTGTAGTGTATTCATGTTTCTCTTCATAATGTGATATGACTTTGTATCAAGTCAGAAAAAGCCATCGAGAAGATATCAGGTTAGATTTGTACAAAAGCAAACAGTTTGGTGCAATGCTCAGAAAAAAGTAACCTATAAATGTTTTTAAAGTGTGGCAAACTTGAGAATACACGTGACCGAAGGTAAGCACACCTGAGAAACCAAACAATACTATCTAACAGAAAGTCTGATGACGGGCACGGCAGGAAAACTGAAAACAACTCATTTCCCACCAAAACAGAATAAAACACATCAAAAGGCAGCTGTTTTGAAGCAGTGAACATGTGGCACTGAACTGTGATCCTTGAAACAAGGGAAAAAGAGATGAGGTTCACGGTGGGCCTGGCACATTCTAGGCCATGGAACAAGTAAGCAGAACACAAACAGCCCAGCCTCACAAAGCTGACAAGGCAGAAAGCAGAGTTCCAGGCAAAGAAAACACCTGGAAAACACAGAAAAGGGAACCTAAGAAGACAAAAATGGCAAAAGGTGAAAAATGGGCCATGCTCACGTTCCTCAAAATTCACGTTGAAAACCCTTTCCCATATGACGCTTCTGCAAAGGGAGGCCTTAGGAAGACATGAGCTTCTGGAGGAAAGGGCCTTGTGAAGGGGATTAGACCTCAGAGACCTCTTGCCTCTTTAACCATGAGAAGACAGTGAGAAGATGCCCTTCTGCATGTAAGCTAGGAAACAGCCTTCCTCAGACACCAAATCTGCTGCACCTAGAGGTTAGCCTTCACAGCCCCAGAACCACGAGAGAGAAACATGATGCTTATAAGCCGTGGCAGTTTTCCCAATAGCACCGGGGTGGACTGAAGCAGAGGAGCAGAACAGCACGCTGCAGAGCACAGAGAGTCAGGTAGAAGACAAGACGATGCACGCCACCCAACAGCTGTCTAGCTGCACGGAAAGACCCCTCAGCAGGAGAGAAATCATGCCTGGTACTGGAAACCTAACCAGCTCCACAGAGCTAGTGAGTCATGGACCTCAGGAAAGACTCTATACTACTACCACTTTGAAAGACCAGCATAATTCCTCACACTGCATTCTAAATCTTACACCCACAGGGAAGTATTGTTAGCACCCCTCAGCAAAGAAGTCTCTCTTTACAGCAAATGGAGACCATCACAGAAGACCACAACTGGACACAATACAGAGATCAACAGATCATGGGGAGCCCAGTCCCAACGAATACATCTCCGTCCCAGCTCCTGTATCTATGGTTCAGGGAACACTGCAGAAGAGGGAGAAGAAATGTTGTAAGAACTGTAATACCAGCAAGTCAGCTGTGAAACAGTTCCTCCTAGAAATGGCCACATAAACAAGATCTAAACGATGGCAGTATCAATGGATATATTAATGTGGATGCAGGGTGGGGAGGATGGTTATGAGGTCTCACCATATACAAAGAACTATAGGCAACCAGTGATTGCTGGGAGAATTAGCCCCTCTCTGGACTGAGCCCCTTACTGGTTGTCCAGTGCAGAGTGGTCAACCTTGAAACCATAGGCACATCAACAAAATTGGACTCAACTGGTTGTAGTTATGTATATACGTGCATACACATACACATAGGTGTGTGTGTGTGTGTGTGTGTGTGTGTGTACCACTAAAAATCAAAGAAAAAGAGGCTACCAACTTGAGAGGGGACATGGGGAAAGAAAAGGAAGGAGAAAGAGGATATAATTGTATTTCAATTAAAACATTAAAAACAACAACAAAAACAAAAAACTTAACAGCAAAGAACAAAGTTTTAATGATATGCAGAAAAATAACAACTAATCTAACATGTAACACAGATCCACAAAGAGGCAATGTGATGCAGAAAAGTATTTGCAGAAATGATAGAAAATTTTCTATGTTGGAAATAAAAAAACCCAAGAAAGATAATTATTTTTAAATGTGCACTGAAACACATCACAGATAAACTATGATACCAAAGTGAATGAAACATACCTTCATGCAGCACTAGTAAAAACCATTCCTGGGAGTGATGGCAAAAACTAACAAGAGACTTTTTATCACGTGCACTGGAGGGCAGGGGAAATGGAAAGTCACCCTTAAAGAAAGGAATCCAGCCAACTCAAAATTCCATAGTCAGAAAAATCAAGGGTAACTTTTTCACTAAACAAAAGCAAACACCACCCCCACTCCCACCCCCCCACCCCCCATGGCTGATTGTCCCTACACAGACCTGCCCTACAGGAAAGAGTTAAGGAAGTGTTTCAAGCTAAAGAGAAATGCAAACAGCACACAGACATGTAGAGAATAGAATGAAGAGCTTGTGTACACCTTAATATATACAGAAATAAGAGTATCTGGTCTAAGAGCACCGAGGTACATGGAAACATGGCACCA
Source organism: Peromyscus eremicus (assembly GCF_949786415.1). Classification (NCBI taxonomy): domain Eukaryota; kingdom Metazoa; phylum Chordata; class Mammalia; order Rodentia; family Cricetidae; genus Peromyscus; species Peromyscus eremicus. The sequence continues at coordinate 130,431,214 of NC_081416.1, read as the reverse complement.
TCAGGTTCTTGCTTGACACGAGAGCACACAGTGTCTCCTGAGGAGTAAGCTCAAGATGCGTACTGTGAGCTCTAGAGAAAAACTATCACAGGAAATAAATGCAACACTGAAACATATTCAAGTTATCTAAAAGAAAACAGAAAAGGCACACAAGAAGATCCACAACCTATGGTGGCCAGTTATGGGAAGGGTAATTTCAAAATACAGACCTTGGGATGGCAAGATGGCTCACCACGTAAAGGTGCTCACCAGACTGATGGCTGACCGGGTAAAGGTGCTCACCAGACTGATGGCTGACCGGGTAAAGGTGCTCACCAGACTGATGGCTGACCGGGTAAAGGTGCTCACCAGACTGATGGCTGACCGGGTAAAGGTGCTCACCAGACTGATGGCTGACCGGGTAAAGGTGCTCACCAGACTGATGGCTGACCGGGTAAAGGTGCTCACCAGACTGATGGCTGACCAGGTAAAGGTGCTCACCAGACTGATGGCTGACCGGGTAAAGGTGCTCACCAGCAAGTCTGGTGACATGAGTTTGATCCCCAGGACCCACATGTGGAAGGAAAGAACCAACATCTTCAAGTTGTCCTCAGACCACCACACACATGCTTCGGCAAGCGCATGCACATATACACATGCGTGCGCACGCGCACGCCGAAAAGGTTTTAAATAAAGTAAAAATTTTTAAAATTTGCACTGGAGAGATGGCTCAACAGTTGAAGGTATGTACTGTGATTCCCGGAGCACACATTAGGTGGCTCACAACCACCTGCAACTCTAGCTCCAGGGGTCTGACATCCTCTTCTGGACTCATATGCACACAGACGCACACACATCCTTAACTATAAAATAAAGTTAAGAAGGGGCTGGAGAAATGGTTCTGCTGCTATGAGCACTCGCTGTTCTTCAGAGGACCCAGGTTCTGGCCTCAGAACTCACATGGAGGTCACAAGCATCTGTGACTCCAGTGTTAGGGGAGCCAGTGCCTCTTCTGGCTTCTGTGAGCACCGCACACATGTGGTGCACAGACATACATGCATGCACACGAAATTATAAAATAATAAAAAAGGGAAAAAAAACAAAAGAAAAAAATAGAATAGTCCTAAGAGTTCTCCATTCTCTTATAATAACCAAACCACGCTGGATATGCTACATAATGGTAGTTCCTAAAATTCACTGGCAACTGAGGCAGCAATTATCCTAAGCTTACTTCAATAGGTGACAAGCTCATTTTAAAACAAAAGAAATTCCTGGCTGCTATTCCCTGTCTGAAAGAATGGGAGGGAAAAGAATCTGCCCCAGACAAAAGCTAATGAGAAATCAGTCCAGCTGTGAAAGGCTGAAAGGTGCTCGCTCTCTCTCTCTCTCTCTCTCTCTCTCTCTCTCTCTCTCTCTCTCTCTCTCTCTCTCTCCCTCCCTCCCTCTCCCCCTCCCCCTCCCCCTCCCTCTCCTCCTCCCTCTCTCTGATGTAATTTTCCCAGGGCACTCAGAGGCTTTCAGCTAGGGAAAACTGGGGGATGGAGATAATAAGAAAGCCAAGAGAAACTTCTTGGAGGCAAGAACTCTTCAGAATACAGAGAAGCCAATCCAGGCCCCAGTGGGACAGCAGGAAGAGGTCTCACGGGGCTGGGGCGAGGGGCAGGTCGAAGAAAATTTCTCAGCAATCAGAAAAAGCCAGTCACCAACATGTCAAACAGGAAGCTATCTCCTGCAAACCGAAGGAAAGGTTCTGAATAGCCCATAAACACACAAGAAGGTACCTGCCACTCTCAGGCAAGAGAAAAGTACAAACCAAATACAAAATGAAACAACTATTTTTATACCCAATAGCACTGCTAAAAATAAGCAGTAGAAACACACAGGACCACGGGGGGGGGGGGGGGGGGGGGGGGCAGGGGCTTATGCTGCCTGAGGTGAGGACTGGGAGGAGAGGCCAGGGGTTTCCTGACAGCAGAGGAGAGAACTGGGCGGCCACTTTGAAGACTGCTGGGAAGAGTCTTAATAGTACAGCTACCTTATGAAGCAACAACTTTTTCCCTCTTGAGATATTTTACCCCAAAGAAATAAAAAGGTATGTCTACAAAAAGCCATGTTCCATTATGTTCTCTTAGCTTTCATTCGAAAACCCTGTATGCTCATCAAGAGGAACTGAATCCTTATGCAAATGGAATACTACTTTGAAATAAAAACCAACAAAGTACAGGTATGTGCGGCAGCCTGAGTGCCACAAGAAACCACTCTCAATGAAAGAAGTCACACACAGGGAACATATGTTAGGGCAAGAGAGTGTAATAAAATATGTGACAGGGCTGGAGAGATGGCTCAGAGGTTAAGAGCACTGGCTGCTCTTCCAGAGGTCCTGAGTTCAATTCCCAGCAACCACATGGTGGTTCACAACCATCTGTAGTGAGATCTGGTGCCCTCTTCTGACCTGCAGGGATACATGCAGACAGAACACTGTACACATAATAAATAAATACATCTTTAAAAAATGTGATATGATAACAAAAGAGACTACTTGGAGGCGAGGAAGGAGATAAGCAGAGTGGGAGGTAGAGGGTAGGGGACAATTAGAACAATATCATGGTATATATGGATGAAAATATCCCAACCAAGAAAAATTGAAAAAATTATGTCACAACAAAAATCTATTTATTTTGAATAATTAATGTACAGTGACAGGGCCAATGAGATGGATCAGCAGCTAAGAGAGGTTGCTGCAAAACCCTGATGAGGCTGGAGTCTGATCCTTGGAACACACATTAAGGTTTAGGACAGAACCGACTCCAAAAAGTCATCCCAGCTTCCATACATGCACCATGGCACATCTCACATACCCACATATCAGTATCTCACATAATAATAAAATATTTAAATATACTTCGTTCATAAAGACATGCATGTGTATAGTAAAAAAAAGTAAAGTGTTTTAATTTACAAAAGAAATACAAAGACCACACTGCACTGCTTCATCCACATTCCATTCATCCCTAGATTAGTCCTCAGAAGAGGCTTTGGCAATTCCTTCATCCTGTCTTACCTAGTGTTCTCTGCACACTGTAAAGTATCTGCACTCAAGTGAGACAAAAAAGACATCACAGGGAAGAGCAGCAAGCATATTACACAAGGTAAAGAGGTGACAGAATGGTCCACACCATCCAGGGACACGCTAGCAGTGATGTCACGGCTGACTCTGACTTCCTAACCATTAACAGGAGAGTGTGGGGCACAACATGGTACAGAGGTGACGAGATCAGTGTGCTTCAGCTCTGACACCTCAGACAAGCAGCTCGAGCCTTGGAGTGACAGGAGTGTGGAGCAGTTGGCTGCAGCTCACAGAGGCCAGCTAGAATTAGCTCAAATGGAAAGCCTGCGTGACTCAAGAACAGAGCCTGGGAGACAGCCTGCGTGACAGAGCCAGGGAGTGGAATACTGAAGGACAGGAAGATGAGTCAACCTATTTGGTACTTCATCTTCCCCTTTCTTTTATTCGAATACACCTGTCTATCACCTAGCTCCCAGGAAGATATCACCATATGGCGTAATAATTCAGAAAATAAGGGAAACCGATTTTGACGCCCCCCACACCCATTCCTCCCCCACTCTCTCTCCCACCAGTCTCTGCCAAACTTCCCAGGGAAACACTGCTCCTGCTTCTTCCAGGCACCCACAACTGAGCAGCTGAATGATGAGAAGACAAAGGCACAACACAGAGAACAGCAGTACTCTGCGATCCAATAGAAGAGGGAAGAGAATCTGTAGAAAGGTAGGTATTTTCAAGAAGCGCCCTCTAGTTATCATGTAAGTAGTCATAGTCAAGTTTCAGAATCCGATAGAACACTGGGCTTCATGGCAATCTGAACATGCAAAGACTGTGTGCGTGCTTAAAAGCAGTTCTGAGAGCTCTGACTACCCTTATAGCCAGGCTTTTACACTGTGCTTGTTGTGTTAATTCTACATCCTGAATATTTTTCATATTTCAATTAGTGGCTATGAAGCACACACACACACACACACACACACACACACACACACACACACACACGTGTGTGTGCACACACATACATGCATGTACTTGCTAGCACATACCACACACACACCAAACAAACAAACCACCACAGTAAGATGGGAAGCCTTTGAGGGAACACAGCATGAAGAACAGCCACATAACAGCATGGACTACGTAGAAGGAGCTATCATCACATATCAGCTAGTGTCTACTGCCACCAAAGAACAACTCCTGAGACCTCCCTCCTTTTCTTCATACCATGTCTCCAAACACAGCCAAACATTTGGGAGCTGTTTAGACTTGGCCCCAACCAATCAAATATTTGAAACAACTTCACAATGAGCTGTGTAGATATGAGGCGAGGAAGCAGGAGGGCCTGTCCAGCACTACACAGGATGCCTAGGAAGAAAAGCACCTACTCTTGGCCAGGCGTGGTGGCACATGCCTTTCATCTCAGCACTCAGGAGGCAGAGACAGGTGGATCTATGGAGTTCCAGGACATCCAGGGCTACACACTGAAACCCAGTCCAAAACAAAACCAACAAACAAAACTTCCTCCAGGCTCTCCAAAAAGTCACTACTTAAAAATGCAGAGTTGCTACAGAATAAAATATCACTCCAAACAAGAAGAGCCAAGTGCAGACAACAGAAAAAAGCTAGGAAACTAAAATAAAAAATGCATGCCTGAATTCTTGTGGAACGGAAGTGTAGATAAAACAAGTTATATGAAAGCAGTCAGGAAATATACACCTTCAGTGGTTAGCAAGAGGCAGTCAGGTGGTGTCAGAAGAACACCATTAACTTCTGGGAATGCACTGGAAGGAAATGACCACATTCCACCACAAAATGTGATATACAGGAAAGAAAGAACGGAACACTCACAGGGAACCAAAGTGCTCTGTGTCCTTGCATGTATATAAGCAGGGTTTGCAAAGACCGCAGTGGATCCATGCATTTCATTCTCTAGTT